>NC_036450.1:302500-531070 GCF_002775205.1 Xiphophorus maculatus
GAAAGATGACGACTAGAGGAATTCTCTGGTAGACACATTATTACTGATAGTGGAAATTACTCATAATTATATAAATAAAATAGCATATCTGTCAAGTTTTGGATTTGAGAATACTGGAAACTTTTAGCAAGTTGCCGCCGCCGTTAGAGCGGGGGAGGGAGAGGTGATTAGTGTACAGTCAGACCTCCCCCCCTCTTGTGATACGCTACTACCCCCCCCCCCCCCCCCCCCGCACTCCCCTCTAACAGTACTCCAACCCAACCCCCCAGCAGAACGATGCCCCCCCCCCCTCTATCGCACCCCCATCCCCCTGCACTCTAGCGATAACCCTCCTCGAATGCGGTGTCAATCAAAAAGTGGGACTCTAGGCTGCCCAATAAAAGCGTCATAATGGACACTGGTAGAGTTTAAAGAGGAGAAAAAGGCAGACAATTCAGACAACCTAAATTTGTCCCATGGATGGGATGCTGCCAGTTAAGGGGTTAAACAACCTGGGCAGAACATCCCCCCCTGACCTGGAGAAAGCACTCTATTCTTTGCCAGCTTATTTATTTATGCATTTATTTATATAGCTGTGAATTTTTATTTTATTTATTGAGACGATTAAAGAAAGAACCTTGAACACATTGATCAGTAGGTTTTGCATGTCATTCAACACATTCTCTCATTTGGTCTTCTCATCCAGGGTGTCAGACACACAGATATGCACACACAAATAATACAAATGCACAATAAAATATAGGTAGTAATGTTAGCTAACTTTGAAGAAGGCTAATATGTTGATTTGTGACAATAACACAATAACACTGTCATAGTACTCATGATTGAGACACACACACATTTGTGTGGCAAAAAATAAATATGATACTTGTACATAAGAGTTGTTGCTATGTAAAATATTATTACTCAGGGCTGACACTTAGGACTTTGTGTGTATGCTTCACAAAAAATGTTTGCCACACAGTCACAGTGGGTAAGAAACAAAGATTCCCAATTCCAGAGGCATGTGGTAATCACAGCTTATACCTGTCTGAGAGGGAGCCATCGGTTTGTGCTAATGTATGGCGATCATTAACGAGCGTTACCGCGGTTAGCCTATAGTCTACAGGTCTCTAATCAAGTCATAATGAGTCAAATTGAAAGTATCATTGAGTCACTTACCAGCCTCATGACATTAATACTGACATGAAAAATAATATTGAAAATATATATAAAATCTAATTTAAAAACATAAATAAGTGATAAGTTTCTTATTATTGTTATGGTTTGTATACAGTACTAGTACTTAGTATATTAGTACTAGATGTGGTCTCAACCGTTTTTGTACATATGTTTTGGTAGTGCTGTGGCATTTCAAACTGTCTGTTCTTGCCACTACCGTGTATTAATTAGTGCTTGAAAGACCTTTTGCTTTTAGGTTTATTCCTCTGTATATTTAGTCTCTGTCTAAATACAGACAGAGACTAAATACATCTAGTTTTTTTTTTTTTTTTTTTTTTTGTAATTAGAATTTTATAGATTTTCTGAATATTATCACACATAAAGCACAAACAAAAAAGGCTGGTGCACAGAGAAAACGGCAAGTTTCATGCTTGGAGAGGAGATATTCAAAGACATATACGATGAGGAAGACTGGAATTAGGCTTGTTTAAAAGCACAAAAACAAACGATAAACACACTCTTAAATTCTGCATTATAAATGGTTTGAGAACCTATAGAACACATGTTAGGCTCCATTATGTCCAGATACTTGCATACAATGCTTATTTGAAAAAGGAACTATTCTCCATTGTCTATGGTAAAGCTTCTCAACCTTTTTTGGGCCAGCGCCTCCTATCCATTGTCCAGGTCCCTTACCACTACCCTTCAAATGAGATGAGCTACTATTATTGTTGATATGCCTAGTGTTTCTGATATCATTAAAAAATAATTTCCTGAAGTACATCACTGAATGACAGAAATGTATTAGTTTCTCATGAAGTAAAAATGGCATGAGAATAAAAGGTATGTACAACTGCTTCAAAAAATAAAATAATTTTTAAAAAAGCAGCCAAAATTTAACTTAAATTAGATACGCCTAACTTCAGCCAATCAGAACGGCTAGAAATTTCAGTTCAAACTTTGATCAACTACAGTGTTTCGACCCGTCTAGGGGTGGCCAGATCATAACATGAAAGGTCCCTCCTCGTCCCATCCCAAACAGCCAACACATACAAAGTTAAACATTTTACAGTGATATTTATTAAAAAGTATATATGTTTGATTTAAATATAACAAAAATGGAGCATATAACTTCAGAATGAGCTAGTGCCAAAACAACAAACAAAAGGAACTATCTAAATAATAATCAACTTACCTAACCGAAAATAAATAAACCAAATGACAAAACCTACCTCCCTAACTAAAAAAACAGGAAAGAACTAAGGCAACATAAATGGCAGCTCACTCCTACAAACTCCAAACCAAGATGTTTAACAAACAAAACAAACAGTGTGGCCGGTTGAGATGAGCAGAGGAGGGGTCCTCCAGGAAGTCCACGTCAGCCGCTTTTATACTCGTCACATCCGGGAAGCCACCAATCGGACGTCCCCCGTCGTCCTCCAGGCACCAATCAAAAACAAGTACCTGCACACTCATTTACATAATCACATTTAACGACTCCAGTCGTAACATACAGTAAAGAGGAACCAATCAGAAACAGCCACCAATAAAGTATTGATTAAACAGCTAATCAGAAATGCCAAGCAATGAACAGAATAATTGTTCCAATGAAAAAGAATCTGCCACTTAAGAACAGAGAACAAAGGCAGATTTTCAAAGGAAATTAATTTGAAAAACTAATGGGAGCCCAGCGCCTCACATTTTTCTGCCAGTTTTTTTGTTGCGGGCTGCAGAGAAGTACGTTTCAGCCATAGTGCAGCAGAAGCTGCCAAGTCCAAACGATTTCGATACTTGGACTGCATGTGGAGGACCTGGCTGAATCCCTTCTCCACCAGATATGTGGTTGGGAAAGCAAGAAGCAGCAGGCTGGCCTTCTCCTAAAGAGCGGGATAACTTGTAGCATATTTGGTCCACATGCTGCTCCAGCCCAAGGTATGAAAAGCAAGGTGACTTGGACATCAACAAGATGCTCCTGGATGGCATTCTCGCAGTAGACCACATCCACCTGAAAGAACTGAACCACCCAGACGAGAACTTCAAGATCCAGAAGGTCCCTGAAGCGCATTAACAAGATCAGCATGAACCATTTTCAGGTGTTCCACGTAAATGAGCAGGCAGTCATCGGTAAGCTCCTCAGATACCTGTAATGATTAGGTTATTATTATTATTATTTATTATTAGCAATGCAATAATTCATTGAAATTAAATAAGCGTAATCAATTAATTAATTAATCAATCAATAACCACCTTTGTCAATTGTGGGAAATGAGCTAACTGCCTTCTGCTTATCTTCTGTACAGATCCAGCCTGGAGATGAGATTGCGGATAACTGCTTTGCACTGGACAAGAATAACACCATTTCCTTGGAGCTTTAATGTGGCTGTTTGTTTTTTCAAAGAAGTCTGTGAGGTACATGATGTCGCAGTGGCTGGAAGTCACCTGTTACCCCGGAGCTGCATCGACCGACTCCAGAAACGCAATGGAGTCGATCAGACTGCAAAAACGAACAAGGTAGTTTTCCCTTGAGAGCCAGCACACATCTGTGTGGAGAAGACGCTGAAAAATCTCATCATTCTCTTGGCATAGCTGTCGGAACCGTCTGTCATTTAGGGCGTGGGCTTTTATTTTGTTAAATGCCTTGACTGCGGTATTGAGGGACTCATTAAGAGCTTAATTTTTACATTTGGCCACAAGGTTGTGGCAGTGCAGGACGCAATGGACTGTCAGCACCTTTGAGGAATGCTCCTTAAGAAGAGCGGTGACGCCACCTTACCTGCCAACTATTGAGGGAGTCCCGTCAGTGACGCATGTCAGGATATTTGTAATTGGACTTTTCCTGTAAATAGCCATGAAGAGCATTGAAAAGGGTATGACCCTTTGTGTCCGTTTTTAGACATTTGGAAAACAAAAATTCTTCAGCCATGTCCTCACTGGTGGGGACATTAAAACGTAAGTCATCAACAGAGCAATGTTTGGGAGTGGTCGTCACATCCAGCTGAAGGGTAAACAGAATCCCACACACCTGCTCCTCTTTATCCGCACCCATTTAGTTAATTCTGCGTGCCACAGTGTCATTGCTGAGTGATGTGGATTTCTGCACCTGCGTGGGCTCCAGCACAGTAGAGATTACCTCTTTGATGGCAGGGGCACCAATTTTTCTCCAGTTGTATATGCTGCCAACATTTGGCTATTAGCAGAGAGATGCTATAGGATGTCTCTATCAGACTGACTGCTTTTCGTGGCAGTCAGTCTGATAGTCAAAGAGACTGGTGATGGTTCTCCTACCATGCTGCTCATTCAGGGCCTAAAAGAAGGGACGCTCCTTGTTAGCAATGTCCGTGTGGATCTTTGTAAGGTGCTCCTTGAGACGTGATGGTTTTATTGCCTCATTTGAAAAAACTTGCTCAAATAATGGAAGTTGTGTGTTTGTTGGAGAATACTGTCGAATACTGACGGCATTTCGTCTTGTTCTGTGCCGTTTTCGAATACGCTTCTGGCTAGTCTCGTAAAAACGACTGAAAATGCCACGCAAAAGTATGACAAATGTATCACTTTTGGGCGGGCCACATATAGTTACTAACAATACGGCAGACTTGATGATTTTTTTGTTCATGGAGTTTGCTTTGACATTGCTTTGTGCCGTTTTAGATTAAATAAACCTCTTTCGTGTTCCATGATTTCTGCTTACGCATTGTATTTTATTCATAGATGTATCAAAGATGGTAACTGACATTGAGACTTTAAAGTCCACAACAATAAAAATTCATTGAGCTAAACAGAAAAGTAGCAGCTGTCAGCTAATATCAGGCCAGTGTTGCACTGACAAGTGGCATTGCTGTAATGCACTTGTCAGGGCCTATTTTTGTTTTGTGTTCATATGCTTTGGAAATGCTGTACCGCAATCATATCAATAAAGCATCTTGTGCTGAAGAGTTTTTGTACGCCTGGTTGCTGGATGCTTTCAAGGGAAGTCTGAAAACAGAATACTGCTTTTGTAAAAGAGGACAGGCCACTCTTGGAAAAGAGGTTTTTAACCTCGATGAGTTATTTTTTCCTGGTTAAATAAAGGATACATACATGGAAATATTTAACCACTGCAATAACAATTTGCTCACCTTGTGTACTTGATAAATTTTAACCAAGTTAAGAGAGAAGTTTTTCCATGGGTAATACCGCTAAAGAGAAATTTTATGAATGATCCTCTGATGTCCCACTTTCCTGAAGGCAGCACGGAGCTGCGCTACACTTGAGAAATACAGAAGACAACGATCGATTTAGCTATAATTCCATGTGGGTTTTAATGTTTCAGACCACAGTTTTTTGCAAATTGTTCAAAGTTTAAACTGGTATTGTTGGGCATCTTTGGTTTAAACTTTACCTTCAAGCAAACACCCCCCAAAAGAATGTCAGCACCCCTCTTTTGTACATATTGCCACCAGCGCCCGCCGTCATCCTCTCAATGCCCTAATCTGGTGGACCAAAGCAGTCCACCAAATTTCTGGTTTGAATTGCCCTTGTCTAATACTGGTAATCTACCCCTTTAGACGCGTGACTCGAGGGATCATATATCAGAACTTGAGGCAGCTTTAGCACAGGAGAGAGACACAAGCCGTAAACTACAGGGAGACAAAGACCAAGGCAGAAATCCAAGCCAAAATGCAGCAGCCATGGCAGCTGTGTGGGAACAATCATCTCATCTTGAATGTGAATAAAACCAAGATAATTGTAGATTTCAGGAGAAACAGGGTTAGATCAAACCCTATTTCCATCATGGGAGGAGAAGTGGAGGTGGTTGAAGAATTTAAATACCTCAGTGTTGATATGGTCAACAGACTGGAATGAAGATGCAACAATGAAGCAGTCTTATGAGAAGGGACAGAGCACACTGGACTTCTTGAAGATCCTTTGAGGTTTGCAGGGGAGGCATCTTCAAATTTGCTGCAATACACACTGCTGCTTGGAGTTCTTTCTTGCCCACAATCATCAGCATCTACTCTAACTCTTTGAAGAACTTAGAATAATAATGAAAATATTTATTTTTCACTATTTTTTTTATTTAAATCTGTTTTTGTATGCATTACATTTTCTGACAATAACATAAAGCCATAACTAGTTAAAAGCATAATTTTTGTGTAAATTTAAAGGAATTGATCAAAAAATATTTACATTTAACATATATTTTTGTTGACTACCTTGACTGTAGATTTAGTCAAAGAGTTATTATAATTAGTGGACTAAAACTAGACAAACAATTATGACTTATGACTAAAACTAAGTGATTGTCATTTAATTTAATTCATAAGCCATAAGTTTTTTTAAAACAGACTAAAACTGTCATTTAGTTTTATGACCAAAACTAAATGACATTTTAGTAAAAGGACTGAAACTGACTAAATATTTGCTGTCAAAATCAACACTGATTTGTACAAGAAGCATTGGATCCTATGTGAGGATAAGGACAGTTGTCCTATCCAGCTGTCCTTGGATAGGACAGTTTTCAGTCCTATCCAAGGACAGGACGGGAAACTTCCTGTGCTTGGATAAAGTGTTCGCTCTGGTCTAATAATGGTAATCTACCCCTTTAGATGCGTGGCTCGAGGGATCGTATAGCAGAACTTGAGGCAGCTTTAGCACAGGAGAGAGACACAAGCCGTAAACTACTGGGAGACAAAGACCATGAAATGGCAGAAATCCAAGCCAAAATGCAGCAGCAGCTGAATGACTATGAACAACTGCTGGATGTGAAACTGGCCCTGGACATGGAGATAAATGCCTACCGGAAGCTTCTGGAGGGAGAGGAGGAAAGGTGGTAAACTATAAAGTTATGATGGCTTTGTGAGGTTCATTTTTCTCACATGGACATGTCTACATGTAAATGGCGTGTCTCTATCCCCCAGGCTGAAGCTGTCTCCCAGTCCTTCATCCCGTGTGACAGTGTCTCGAGCATCATCCAGCAGTCGCAGTGTGCGGACCACTCAAGGAAAGAGGAAGCGCATTGATGTGGAGGAACAGGAAGCCAGCAGTTCGGTCTCCATTGCTCACTCTGCTTCTGCTACAGGACCCATTTGCATTGATGAGATTGACACTGACGGCAAGTTTGTGTGCCTCCTCAACAATGGAGATGAGGTGAGCTCTGGAGACCTTTAATGATTCTTTGATTCTTCTTTTACTGAACATCTTTACATGGAAGAACCTGGTCCTTCAGTCGGTGGGTAGCTGGTTTGTTTCCCGCCATGTCCACCTCCGCTGTCATGATTTTTGGACAAAACACTTCACCCAACTTGCTTTTTGGTGGTGATCAGAAGGTCCAACAAGTGGCGCTGCTGCATGGCAGCCTCACCTGTCAGACTGCCCTAGAGAAGCTGTGACTAGTATCCAGTGGCTTGCTACCATTGGTGTGTGAGTGGCTGAATGTAGTGTGGAGTGGTTTTTGGTCCTCTGGACTAGATAAAGTGCTATACAAGTTCAGACCTTTTACCATTTTACCACATTAAAGTCTAAACATACTGCCAATGACAGTATGTTTATTACCGTCATTGGCAGTTGTTTTTTTTGTCGAGACTTGGCAGGATAATCTTGGCAAAACACATTCTTGTTGCCAGTGACTCTACCAGTTTTCTAAAAGCTCCCCATTCTTCATCTGAACCTGAACAGTTGACATGGGGTTATGAAACATCTCTGCACACACCCTTAACACCCCGCGCAGACTACCTGAGGACACACTTCAGGTGCTTTAGCATTCATCATGCGTTTTTTCCCTCTCTGTTCCTTCATTCTCAATTTGCTTTAAAGGAAAACTGGGAAATGTTTATAAACTAACATGACATAACATTTACAGAAATTGAACCAGGCCAGTTGAATAATTCTGGTTTGAACATATTTACAGACAAAGTTGTTTTTTTTCATCTTAAATGCATGTATTCATTTTTTTGTCCATGTTTGGTTTAATTACTGGCTGTTCTATCAGCAAATGACATGTTTCAGTGTCTGTATACTTCCAGTTAATGATTATTCCATTACTACAGTAAATTAGTTGATGATTATTTCAAAAATCAGTCACAATTATCCTCATTAAATATTTCAGTCCTAGTTCATACTGGTATGGTTTTACATTATTTACTTCCATAAAGCTCTCTGACATTTCTAATTATACAAAAAAATCACCCGACATTGACATTAAGTGACAAAAACACTAAAAATAAGTTTTAGGCCAGACGTGGACCCAGTGGAATGTTTTGCTAAAATGTTTCACTAAATGATATTCATGTAATAACATTTTGAGTTTTGATTTCAGTTCTCTTTTAATGAAACAGTCAGAGAAAGAGCACCGTACCTTTCTGCACACAGCCTCCTCTGTGGACAATCACATTTAAATTTTCATTCAGGAGCTTTTTTAGCCATTTGACAATCTTTGTAGGTATTTTGTGAAGAATTGTAGAAATGTATGCTATTCCTCACAGCGTCTGATAAACACTTAAAAGTATTAAAAGTATTCAATTTGCAGATGCAAAAACCAGATAATGGAAGTTGACTAGTTGAAACGAAATATCTACTTTTGTCTAGTGTCGAGAAGGGGAGGAAAAAGCCTCGATACGCGATTACTTCAATGATGGCCAGTTTTGACGCTTCAGATGAAGAACGAGGGAGCCTTAAGCCCAATAGACACAGCAACCATGATAGCATTCAAACCGACAGAAAACGGGGTTGGATGGTGCACTGTTATGGACCAAGTAGTAAAAGGAGAGTTAGGCACAGGTTTAAATTAAAAAACAATTGTTTATTTAACCCAAAACAGAAACTTGGGTAAATAATGAAAAGTGACAAAGTAGGGCCCATGAAAGAGGTAACAAATGTTACATTTATGTATCTGCGGTCTGTGTTAAAATATTAGGGTATATGGGGCCCCTGAAGGCCTGGGGGGCCTTATGGAGCTGCTGACTTAATTTGGATTAAACAAGTGCAAATAATTGATATTCATCTTAATTGTATTTTTTGATTTGTAAAGTCTAGTTGTGGGTTTAAGTAGCGTTTCACTGGTGATGTTTTCTCGTAATATAATTATCCAGTAATATTTTTACTTTTCCTGTCTACTTAACATCTTTTAACACAAAAAAGATGGTGTACCGCCTCGACCACCGGGCTTAGCAAGATTTCTGGGGGAAACATTGTATATGATATTTGTATATATCATGTCATGAGTATGTTGTCTTTGGGTGAACAAAATCCTACTGGGGGGTTGTTTAATTGGCAGAGTTTAAAAGCAATCATTAGTAATTGTAACTTACTGAGATGTATAAGATTGAACTCACAGCATCATATTGTTGCTATGATAACAAAACAACTATGAAGATTGTTCTTTTATCTTTACAAGGTAAACTTCCCAGTTCCTTAACATCTTAAAATTAAATGTTAAAAAAATTAAAATCTTTTAATTTATCTATGCCGAAACCATTAAATAAAATGTAACAGCATTGACATTCTCAATAAACAAAGATTAAATTCCCATATCTGTGGTTGGGATATGGGATAAAGTATTTATTTACTTTAAATAGCATTTCACTGACCCCGTCTTCCAGTAACATATATATACATAACCCAGTAGTATTTTTACATTTCCTGTCTACTTAGCATTTTTTAATTCAAAAGCAAGGCAGGCCGCTGTAGACCGCCTCAGCATCCAAACCACCAGGCTTAAGTGAGTTTTCTGGGGAAAACCCTGGGTGAAATGTCCAGAAGCATACCTGTCAAGTCTCCCGTTTTGGCTGGGAGACTACAGTTTTTTGCCCCCTTTCCCACCATACTCCCGTATTAGTATTTTCCTGTAAATATCCCATATTGCCGCATCCCCCCTCCGTATTCATGCTCCCCCTCTGCCTCCCAGCCCTCTGGTTTTACGTGTGTTTCTTAAGCCCTATTCCAGATGGCAACATTTCCCGTATTCTCAAACCCAAAACTGCAGGTATGCACAGATGTATAGAAAGACGAGGACAAAGTGAAACAACAATCCTTTTTCAAGCAGCTTTGAGTTTACTGTTGTGTTAATACTGGCAGGATTTCCGCCACACACTCGGGACGAAGACTGTATGTCAGACAAAATTATATCAGCGTATAGAGTCAGATGCAAGTAGTTATTGCATAGAAAATAATTATTTTAAACAAGTGTACAAGAGACAATTTAAAATCTTGGAAATGTTTTGTTTTATTATTGTCTTCTAAGTGTAAATAATTGTGTATCAGGACCAGGCCATGGTGGGTTATGAGATGGTCAAGAATGTTGGAAATGTGGCATCTACTTACAAGTTCACACCCAAATATGTCCTGAAGGCTGGGCATAAAGTCACGGTAAGATCTGTTATTAAAATTACTTTAAAGCTTTTTGTTTGTTTGGAAGGGTAGTTTGAAACATTTGTTCAATTTACATATATTGATATCGATAAAAATAAAAAAAAACTTTATCAAAGCATAGTTTGTAATGTCAATAAGATAAAGTCTTCTAATGTTCTGCTGATCTGTGTATTTTTGGATTGAGTGCATGAATTTTAGTGGTGTTTATACATTCTGCACAGATCTGGGCGTCTGATGCTGGCGTGAGCTCCAGACCTCCCTCTGACTTAGTGTGGAAGAACCAACCTTCCTGGGGGTCAGGAGAAGATGTTAGCATGGTGCTGATGAACCCTCAAGGAGAGGTAAAGTTTTAATTACATACTGCCATTACGTTGTTGCCTTGCACTGTTGTTTTTATGCAGTATTTTCACAAACACAAGGCAAAGATGTCAAATTTACTCGTATAATGTTAGTATTCTGAATTCTACTTGACATTGATTTTTTTGACAGGAAGTGGCAAAGAGAATCACCAAATACAAGATAGCAGAAGAAGATGATCAGGGAGATGAAGATGATTATGGTATAGAAGCCATTGAGAAAGACCTCCAACAGCAGGTTGGGTCATAGTTTTTTGTTTCAGATATTTAAAATTATTGAAGACTTTTTTAGGGAGTACATCTCCTCTTAGTGTAGACTTTTCTTGGGTTCTATTGCTTCTACTGCTTTGAATTCAAATGTGATTGTGCAAACATCAAGTTTTTCTGATGTACAATTTAAATTTAAAGATTAACTAGCTGTAAAGAACAGTTTGTTCCTCTCACATGGTTAGGATCATATGATTTCCGCAATGCGGAAAACATGGACAGAATCGTGGAAAAATAACATTCACATCACAAGTTAATATTATGTAGCTACGGTGTTTCACACAGTTGAAGCAAAACTGCAGCTCTGTCAGAAAGCTGACACTAGCTGCACCGTTTCTCTCTTTTTCAGAGAAACAAGCTGCAATGACCACTGCTCATTGTCCACGGTCATTGTCCTGCAAAAGTTATTGCATGTGTTCCTGCTGCTGCTCCTGATTATTCTCATAAATAAACTCCTCCATACAGCTTTCGGACAGCAGATGGTATGTCTGCGGTCCACAGCTAAAGTTAAATTCTAAACGCTAAAGGTTGTTTTGAAGTTGTCAGTGTCGTAAATCATGAGCCAACACATTAATGTGGTCAGTTGTCAATCAAATGGTTTCGGTGCTATACCTCGACCAGTCCTAGGTACTAAATGGGTACTAAAAATCTGAGATCAGCCACAGCGGATTTGCTCATGGAAAGCAAATGTGGCTGAGGCGGACCGAGACCGTACCGGTCAGAGGTGGGCTAGTGGAAATGCGCTTTAAGCTACCTGAGCTTCCTGAACACCTAACATCCGATGCAGTGAGTCATGCAAATGAAGAACTTGGCTGCATAGAAATGAACATACTTATGTTTAAATTATCCTTTTTATTCCTGGTTATAACAAGCAAATTAAAATGAGAAAACAAGCTTAGGATGTCCTGGGAAAAGCATTGACCTGGTCATACCCCCACAAGACACAGAAGCCCACCCCAGTCATCTGTAGCATACTGTGTCAGTTTTGATGAGTTCCCATTGTGAAAACTCAAACATACTTCAGACATCACCAAATTCGATCTTTCAAAGATCTCCTTAATTTTCTTGTTTTTCAACATGGCAAATGTAAGAGAGGAAGTGCTATTTATGGAGTTGTTTTTGCGAGAGTTCTTGGCATCTCTTTGGGTCAAACTGACCTGACACTCTCTCTTTCTTTGCGTGTGAAGCACAAAAAGTTGGACCAAATATGATTGAGAAGGATGCTGTTTGGACAGAGAAGAACAACAATTTGTGATGATTTGGCTTATTCAGCAATTCTGAAATGGAGCAGATGTTGAGGTCAAGAGGTCCCGAATATTTTCAAGGAAGTCCAACACACACTCAGTCCAGGGGCTGCCAGAATCCTTACGTAAATCAAGGACAGTATTGCTATTGGTTGAAACTTTCCAACTCACATCAGTAAAGATGAGATTGTATAAAAAACGGGTGATTTTTGGTTTTTGTACTGATGAAGCTGTAATACGAATCCATGGAAGAGTGTAATAAATCTCCAAAACCCGTCGTGGCTAGCAGTAAGAAATTACGTCTCTGTGCGTTATTTATTTATCTATATGTTTAAGAGTTTAGGCACCTTTCAATTCTCCAACACCTGGCAGTCATACTGTATATGTTTATATATTTTCATATATGCATACATACTGCTGACCACTCTTTGGGGTCTACCCCTGTTTGAAGGACAAGAGAATGAGCATCGTGTTCCACACACTAACATATTGTGCTATTAAAAACAGCCAACATCAATTTCTTTGACTCTTATTTTTTAATCACTGCAGCAAGATTTTTTTTTTTTTACTAAGTGACATGATGCACAGTTCTTACTTTCTTTGTAGTAAGACATCATTACCAAATCAATCTGGTTCCGAGTCATTAAAATTTATGGGCCAAATTAGAGCAGTTCAGGGC
The DNA here is from genome assembly GCF_002775205.1 of Xiphophorus maculatus. Lineage (NCBI taxonomy): Eukaryota > Metazoa > Chordata > Actinopteri > Cyprinodontiformes > Poeciliidae > Xiphophorus > Xiphophorus maculatus. Next base: position 315,553 of record NC_036450.1, read on the forward strand.
CCTTCACCATAGCTGCAGGGCCATTCTACAATTTTTATTTATTCAAACTTCTAGGAATTCAAGCCTGATTGTTTGTGTTGAAAAGGTTTTTGAAAACATTTTTAATGTTTGTTACTCTGCAGAAAGATGCTCACGCTGCCAAAAGGGGATGCTCCGTCATGTGATCTTGGTCACAGACCAGTCACCTCTGAGCCCAGCCAGTCATCTGCCAATTTTGATAGTGATATTTTTTCATATTTTGTAGTGTTTCAGCAGGGTGTATATCATTGTTTTGTTTTTTGTTATAAAAAAGACTTTTTGTAAATGTTTTTGTTTGAAACCCAAAGCATTGTGTTAAACTGTAGTTCAAAATCTTGAGACCAAATAGCTTAACTCAAGATGTCACAATGAGAATGTTGGGGGTTTTTTGTTACTGTTTTTCTAACATATTTTCTGTCGTTTTTAAGATATTCTTAAATTGTAGGGTTTTAAAGATGAAAAGCAACAAGAAGTGATTGGGTGGTATAGAGCTACTGTAATTTTTCATTTGCTAAAGTTCTACATGTGACTACCTTACACAGTCTCAGTCCTGTGATAGTAGTGACTTTGTTTCAGCCAAACTTTTGTTTAGATACCCAAATTCTCTCCCATGCCATTTCTCTGTGCTCAGTAGTTTGAAGGGGTAAGTTTGAAGTTTAACATGACTCTGGTTTTCTATGGTATGATGTTTTATTAAGAAATCTGACAGACGCTACCAAAGTGGCAAGTGCAGATTCTCAACAGTGTCTTTTTTTATGAGAAATGTTAATATTCACACACTCCCTAATGTGATATGCAGCACCTAGTCTGTTTTTTTGCTTACACTGCAACATCTGCAGTATTGATTGTATTAACTTTTGATATCTGACGAGCTTAAAGTACTGTTTTTATTATGATGCATGCTTTAGCAGTCTTTAATCATTGTTGAATTTAAATATCTGTATTTGGTTTTATTTAAGGCCATTAAAATCGTGCTCTGTAGAAGTAGATTGAGAAAAGACTAACTCCCATAGACATCGGTAGAGTCCAAATGGCCAGAAAAAAGTAAAACTATATTTGCTACCATTTGTTCTTGTCAGTTAACAAATTAATGTGAAGTTCTAGTCTTTACTTTTTGTACTCCATTGAATTTTATTTTAGCTACATAGTGATATTTTTAACATTGCAAAACTTTCCCATCCAGTGTATGTATAATTGCATGCTTATGATTTTTTTCCATTGTCGATTAAAAAGTGAAATTAAAAGAAACTTTTGTCTGTATTTTATTTAAAAAAAAAAAGTTGCCCATGTTGGTGTTTAGAGGAAAAAATATTGTCATGAAGGGTGTCATTTAGGCTGTATGACTTTTTTAAAAAGAAATATGTAAACATTTATTTAGAAAAAAATCCAATATGAAATGTTATGCATTATGGTGCATACTATGCAAAATGTATGTTCTCTGTAATATTTGTATGAATTAGTTGTCATCCATTGTAGTTAGGCCTATTTTCTATTCAGTTTGAATGTGCCTACATTGTGCTGCAACCTATGACTAATGGTATTTCATTTTAATTTCACAAAACTGAAATGCCATAAAGAATAGATGTCAGAGATCTGCGTCGCTGCTCTTGCAAAAAAATGTATTTATTTATTTTTTGGGAGGGTTTATTTGACACTACAAAACTACAGAAAAGTTGATGTCTGTTTTCAGGTGACCATTTTCAGATTTCTGGGATCTGAGTCACCACAGAGAGACATGTGGTGTTGGAGCATATTAAGTAATTTATTATTTGCTAAATGATGTTATTGAACCAAAGTTATGCAAGCGGTAGATCTATTTATTCTTTAGATCCTCCTCCTTGTCAGTCAGCTTCCTGCTGTGATTGACAAGCAAAAGCAGCTGCTGTGGTTGATCTGATTGTTTGATGAATGAGTGAGGAGTCAAACAGTTTTTATACCACAAAATTGTTTATATCTTAATTTTTGTATGAAGTCAACTTGGAGAATATTTCTATTATTTTTTATAAGTTAAGAAAGCACTCTTTTAAAAAAAAAAAAACAGAAAAATGAGTGCTTTTTATTTTTGTGAATCTCCTCAAAAACTACTCAGCTCTAAAAAAAACATGAATGGCAGTTAATATGTAAGAGTAGCCATGTGGTGGCCTCTAAAATACTATCGTTAGAGGAGAACAGCATTCTGTTGCACAGGTTCATGACACCGACAAAGACCTAACTATACTTGTCTATGGTTAAAGATGTCAGATATGCATTTACAAAATGTATCTGCCATAATCAGCTTTTCTTTTCAGTTTGCTTAAAAATAAGCCCAACATTGTTTTATTTGTTGAACTTATTTCACTCAGCTGAATTTTGTTACAGTAATTTAGATGAAATATTTACCACCTGAGAGAGTCAGTTCCTTTAATAGTAAATAAATGATTGTTAAGCACCACAGAGAATATCATGAGTAAAGGTTGGGCTCTTTGCACGTACGGCGCTGACGTCACATTCGCATGAGTGAAATGCAGCTCATTTTCTTCCGTTTTGAGTGACCATGACCGCAAGAAAAGACAATCGTATTTCAAAATCAATTTATGCAATACCATGAACACTTGTGTTCCACGGTGCACAGCGTCTTCCAAATATAATGACCGTTTAAGTTTTCATGGATTTCCAGGTGATCCTGACTTTAAAAGACGATGGCTTGTCGTGACAAATTCAAGCTAACACTGCATAGCAAAGTTTGGCAGCCTTCACTTATGGAGGAAATTAAAGGTGTCTAAACTCATAGAATATATAAATAAAGGTTTAAATAAGACTCGGAACTCCATCTGCTCATGGTCAAACGAGAAGAGATTTTTAATGCACATCTGCGGAACCAAAATATCCAAAACACATCGTTACAGTAGTCCCAAAATCTCTTGACTTCTACTTCTGATATCAGTTTTTTATAGAGTCCCAGCTCTACTGGTGTTTTTAACTATTAATATAATTATATTCCTCTACACACTCGGGATCAGCTTCTTCAGCCTAAAACTGCTGGTGGGAGAAGAATGGTAAATAAAGTAGCCGTCCCTGTGTTATTTCAATGGAACAACTTCTGTGTTCAGCCTGAAAGAAGAGTTTATGGGAAAGAGTGATCAGACCAGAGCAGGACAGCCGAGCAACTGATCCGCCTGTGCGATGCACTTCTGCAGATCACGATTATTGCTCTGTCCCAGAACCAGCTGGCCTGGACATGGCAATAAATGAAAACGAGAACTTAAAAGAAGAAATAAAAGCCCTAACAAACCAGATCGAAGAACTGAAAATCCATTCTACTTTTGGTTTTACAAAGGTTTGCAGGGTCTGATGATGACGTCCGACTTAAACAAGGTAAGCTTGTACACTGCAACGAACCTTTGTCTTTTTAAAATTTGGGTTACTCGCCCCACCTCTGGTTTCTTAATTAAATATGTCTTAACTCAAAAATACAATAAACACACTTACATTTTGTGTTAAAGTCACACTTGTTAGGTCACAAGTGTCATTGTTCAGAAGTGATTTGAATTTTCTGAACCTGCTACGCTATATGGATATCACGTGAAAATAAAAAGTATGCAATGTTACTGAAAGTATTTTGCAATTTTTATAACATAAAATGCAAGAATTAATACAATCTGCTTCTGTAGTTTCAAAAGATTTGTAACTTTTTAAATTTAATTTATTGGGGGTTTGGAGGTAGTCCTTTTAAAATATTTCTATTCTTCAATAAGTAAAAGTTGTGGTTACTTTATCCACTTTTGCATTATTAAAAACAATCTGCAATGTTACTGTGTTGTGCACCAACAGATTTGCAAGTTATGGTCACTTCTTGATGTTTTGAGGGCTCATTGAACCTTCTGTCCACAAAATGATTGGCTTATCTGGAGCCAGAGCTGTTGAGGGAAGCAGTGAAGCAGTAACTGCTGTCAGAGCAGCACACACGGTTTGGATCTGCAGCTTCCTGATGTACACATTGTATATAGGCTACAATAGGAACTTTTTACTACAGATTATACAGGAATATGTTATCTTCATAAAGTGCTGGTTGCATATCATTATCACAAATTTCTGATAATGATTGAGTTGGTATGTAATATATTTTATTAAACTGAGATAAGGGTTAAATAAGTGAAAATGAATAGGAAGAAATGAACAAACCGAAAAGTAGTGGTAAGCTACTTATTCTGTTCTTGGTTATGTATATATACATTTTCTCTTGTTCCACTGGTTACTTTTGTTTATAAAGATCTGTTTGAAATAAATAAAAATATAAAGATCCATATTTATTTACTTTGAATGTATTTTTGCTTTTTCTTTTGTCAGAGGTATTCCTTGCAACCCATTGATGAGCTGTTGCTGTTCCAGATGCACCTGGCTGCAGGTCTTAAGGAAAGAGACCTAGCAAACCGGTTTAATATTCACCTTTCTACTGTAAACCGCATGGACCAATTATTTGTACACTCTTTTGGGTTCTCTACGTATCTGGATTGATACAGAGGACATCCGAGCTCAGCTCCCTGATGACTTCAAAGATTTTCCTGATATTCAAGTGATAGTAGATTGTACTGAGCTCAAATGTCAAACTCCTGCTTCTCCTCTCCTCCAAAGTGAGATGTTCTCCAAATACAAATCTCACTTCACAATGAAAGGTCTGATCGGAATGGCTCCTCATGGAGCAGTGACCTTTGTTTCTTCACTCTACGAGGGGTCAATAAGTGACAAAGAGCTGTTTATGAGGTCAGGGTTGGTTAATCTTCTTACTGAGGATATGGCCATAATGGTAGATAAAGGATTCCTCATCTATGACTGTGTGAAGTGCAAGGTGTACTGTCCACCTTTTCTCCACAAAAAAAAGACAGATGCCAGCTCAAAATGTCCTCCAGACACAGAAAATCGCACGTCCGCAATTTCCACATTGAGTGGGTAATCTGAAGAGTTAAAGAAAACAAACTCTTTGATTCAATTATCCCTTTATCTATTGTCGGCACCATTAATGGACTTTTTGCAGTGGCCTTCCTGCTAATCAATATCAAAACAAACCTCTGGTCAGACCATGGGCTAAATAAAGTCAACAAATGTGTAGGTGTTTCACTTTAGGCGTTTCTCAACTCTTGTCCTAAAGGCACATTGCCCTAATTGCAGTTCAGCAAATGCCTGTTAGTCATCAAAATCAGCAAGCAGATGATAAATTGGAGAAACAACTAAAACATTTGGTAACACTTTATTTGATGGGGTGTGCATAAGACACACACCATAACATCTGTCATGAACATGAAGGAGTTTTTTTTGAATGTTTATGAATGTTGTCATGAAGTGTCATTCGGTAAATAATGACACTTTTAATGCAAAGTTTCTCTGAACGTTGCATGGAAAGCCCATTAGAAGTGCCAACTTTGCATTAAAGTGTCGTTATTTACAAAATAATAAAAAGTTGGAACTTTTAATGGACTTTCAATGCAACTTTTAGAGTAACTTTACATTAAAAGTGTAACACTTCATGACAACAGTCGTAGACATTCATAAAGACTCTTTCATGTTCATGAGTGGTTTGTCCTGTTTATGACAGCATCATGTCAATCTTATGCACACCTTGTCAAATAAAGTGTTACCTAAAAAAGTTTAATTTTCTCAGATGTGTATAATTTTTGTAAAAGGAATGAGTCAAATGTATTTGTATTTCTATTGTTATGTAGTGATTACATGTTATCAAATTTCATAAATAAATGTGATTGTAAATAAGCATTTCTTAGTACACTTGTTTTTATATGAACTTGGTAACAAAGCTAAAGCAAAATTAAATTGATAGTACTGACAATAGTGCAACTTGAGATTTGTTTATTTTTTGCACTTAGTGAAACCTTACTTAAAAAAAAAAAGGTATAAAAAGGTCTAAATGAAAATTACAAGAACTTCCAAGGACTGTGAATGCATCAACCAAAAAAGATAATAAAAAGGTACAGATTGACTTTTAAAGTCTCTCAATGAACATTGATGCTCAAAGTGCAGCCCCAGAATGATTTTGAGTGGCCCACGATCAAAAGACAAAAATAAATGAATGCAGGTGGAAAATTTGCCTGCGTAGCCAAACATTTGGATACCACTGTCACAGAATGAGAATGTCACACGTTATGCGCTGCACGTCTCATTGAGAGGTACTTTTGCATGTAAATGTTGAAATAGAAGTGGTCACTTCTATTTCTGTCTGATTATTTTTTGAACTTCCACGTCTGGATCTAGTCGCTGCACAAAGAAATCCTCCTGTGCCCGAACAAAGAAGTCACATCACATTAGACCAGTAACAAGAAGCTGGCCTTGTACCTGCCAATAGTAAGCATGAGTTTTCTTTAATTTGAAAATTCCATCTGACGTCTGCAAGTACTTGCAGTCAATGTAACTTTTTACATTTGGACATTTTATTTCAACCAAGCCAAATGATGGTGTTTCCTTGGGGTCATAAACGAGGCCATCAGGGGCCTCGGTAACCATGAATTACCATGAATTACTAGCCCACAAGGTGAATAATTCACATTATAATGGTGGGCGTATTCTTTTGCTGCCTGAACTCCATGTCAGAACCTCTTCGCATTTCTTTGGTACCCCTGATTATTCACTCTGCAAGAGATTCAGCAGTGCAGTGACCTCTCACATGACACACTTCCCTAAATCTTGAAGAGGTTATTCTCGATTGTCGCAGCATGTGCCACTCGTAAATATAGCTCTGGTCTCGTGTTGATGACTCAATTCTGTGAGCTGTATCAAAGGATAACTGCAAACTCTGCAAATGAAACTGTTCCTCTTCAGTGCAAACCCAGACACACTCTGTTGGAGACAGATGAGTACAAAGTGGAAGAGAAGGAGAAGGTGGAGCATGGTGATGTAACTGTACATCGGGTTAAGAGTTTGGGTTGCTGATAGGACAGTACACTTCCTTTTTGCACAAGTCCAAATTCAGAATCCACAAGCAGCTTCTCCACACTCATGCTCATGCGGCTTCTCCAGTGGATCCAAATCGCTATATGCCTCTGCCACTCGAAGCACAGACAGGTCAGGAAGAGGCCTAGTCATTCCCCTGAAGAGGGTACTCCTTTAAGTAAGAAAAAAAGACAAGAAAAAAACACACATATATTTAACTCAGGGCTAAAATATATAAGGCAGCAAGAAATGAAAATGAAGTATTATGAACATTATCTACCTTAATCCTCCTTCACACCCTTTGAAATAGAGAACCAGAGACATAATGTTTATAACAGTCTTCATCATGTGTTCATAGGTCAACTTAAATTTTAATGTTGTACTTAAAATTTAGTCATATATTTTTATATAGTAGTTCTATATAAAAAATGTTTATTTTTAAATAAAACTACAAAATAGTTTTATGTTAAAGTCATTATACATAATGACTATAAAAATACAATGAACATAGCCCATAATTACTGCTAAGCTTTACTGCATCACAGACATCTCACTGAACTATTTTTAATGAAACATGTCATGCATGTGCACAGCTTTAAAACCTACAGCAGTTCAGGGTTTGTGCCATTGCTGTTCTGTTTCAGTACAGCTGTGAACTAAAGGAACGACTGGGACACTGAGCTGGGCAGTCTGGAACAGCAGAGTCACTATATGGTTACACAAAGCAATACCAGCCACACAGGAACAACTGCATGTCACCATTATAACCAGAACTGCATCTCTGAGAACTCCTGTTGAGAGATTACATGAGTCATTACATTTTGTTAAGACTTTGCTTTCAAATTGCTGGCACAAAATGGAGTGCCCTGTTAAAAATACTGTGCTCAAATGAACTTGTGTACAGGAAGCAACAGTCAAAATCAATAAATTAGAATATGGTTTTTGATGAGGTCTGTTTATGAGATTTATCAGTTTGCCATATTAATGTGATGTAATTCATTAATCTTTTGTCAGCTGTAAATTATTTCTGTAAATTACTATAATTAACAGAAATAAAAGCTTAACCAGTTTTGCAAAATAAATGAACTTATAAAATGCATTTTGCTTAGTGAATCAAACTACTGAAATAAATCAACTTTTGAAAATTACTCAAATTTGTTGACTACGACTGTACATTTGGGGATTAATTCTGATCTTTTAGGAAGATCAGTTATCTTTCTAAAATATAACTCTTGAAGGTTATCCTGCAATAGTCAGCCCCGCCCTCTCCTCACTACTCCACAGGGCTGCCTACTGACCAGTTCTCTGTCTAACAGGTCCGGAAAATCTCTGAGACCTGGGTATTACCCTAAAAGTACTCTATAAGAGATAATCTATTTAAACTGGTGGCGAAAGTGATTCGTCTAGCTCTAACTACCTCCAATCCAGAAGTTATGACCCTTTACAGTTAAGAAACAATCAGCTGAGTAGCCCTCACAGCTGCATAATTCCAATAACCACTTCTGTTAACGGTAGCCCACTTTCTAAATCATAACTTGCACTTGGAACCGGCTAGATTATGTTTAGTGACTTAGATGTAAGTCCCAGGGTCATTATTTACTCTCACCAAAGGAAATTATGAAGCCTCCTATTTACTGGAATCATGCACATTAGTTTTACCTTAATTAAAAGAACTGAACGAAGATTAAATGACTCTATTAATTTCAATGTCCACCAACCTCATTAGAATTTTATAGTATAAATTTATTAAGCAAGCTTAAGCAGGGATATGCGACATACAAATCAATAATCAATCGTATATAGATCAAAAACAGTGTAATAAAATTTACATGTACAATCATACTACCCTGTCTCCTTTCCCTAAGAGTTAAGTCGCACGTTCTGAAATGGAATTTCGAGGAGCAGATTCAACTCATACCCAGACGATGGTGGATCTTTTAGCAACAGGAATTTCTAGCATCCTTGGTTGAGGTCTTTGTCTCGTGTGGAAAAATCCTCCTTAGAAAGGTAACAAAGCAGAACGGGTCCGAATCCTTTTGCAAAACCCAGTCCCTCATCCCTGAGGGACCTTTGTCCTTCCTCCAAGTCTTGTTGCAGAGTTTGAAATTGCTGGGCTGAGACGAGACCGACGGTCGAATGAAGAACCAGAGATGGGGCGATGGAACCCAGTCCTTTCTTGACGGTGTGAAGTCCGAGCTCCCCCGTGGTTCTGAAGTGCGGTCCGTGGCTCAATCTGCTTCTGCAAGTTGTCTCTCCTTCTGCGCCGCCGGACTGGGAACAACTGGTTCCTCTTTGCAGCCCCTTTTTATACATTTCTCCCCCATGTGTGTGTATGGGGAGGTTTGGTCTACGTGACTTTCTCCACATCTGCTGTGTCTCATGAAAAAGTCCTCACATTTCCCAACCTGTTTTTGCTGACCGTAGTGGAAAGTTCCTGTGCGCCCTGGCCATCTGTTCAGAACTGCTTGCGACATTTCCTGTTTTCAGGGCTGTACTGCATTCCCCTCTTTTTCTATATCTCACTCTATTTTTTATTATAATTCATTAAACACATTCATCCTGTTGTTAAACTTGTTTGAATTGATTTCAAATGATCACAACTTCATATTCATTGACAATAAATCACATCTTTCTCTTATTATTAATCATTAAACATAATCATCACATTGTTAAATCATTACAGATCATTAATCAGAGATTTTTTTGTAGACAGTTATTGAGCGATTACTTATACTCATATTATTCAGACATATTCAACTTAATTAACTTTTAATCAAACTACAAGATTACTTTATTTCTTCCAAGCCATTAGGCACCTTTTTCTGCGTGTGCCTGGAAAGATCTCATACCCTTATGCCAGTTTTCTTGACACCCCCTCCATGAGATCGGACGGTGCTTCGCAGAAAACACAGAGTCCAAAGTCAAAAGAGATCCAGTCCATCATCACAAGTGATAGTAAGGATGTCTCGCTCATAGCAGGTAACCGGAGACAATGAAGGTGTCCAGGAATCCACAACCGCATACTCCGACAGATTGGATGGCGGAGAAAGCCAGCGTTCTGCGCCCAAATCGTTGTCAAGTGTAGAGTCACCTGAGACGGAAAGGGTGGAACGTTCCAACGGAGGCGGCAGAGGCGAAGGCAAGTCCATGCCGAAGTCGGGCAGCGTTGATGGATTGTTGCAGTAGCCTCCAACTCTGCCAGCAGATCCTGGAAATCCATATCACTTGGTGATGGAGATGAAGGGGAAAGGATGTCCTCAGTCTGGCATGCTTGGGGAGATGAACTGAGGTTCTCAGTTTGGGTACCTCTCTCGTTAGTCGCACTGCTGGCTTGGCATCCGACATCGATAAACAAATCCGGAGACACGGGACGTGTAGGCGGAAGATAGTCGCCCACCGCCACAACTCGGCCATCCAACAGATGTAAAGTTGGGAGGCATTGCCGAGTAAGTTGGTGTTCCCACAACTTACGAATCACGGGCAGCCGTAGTCCCGTATAAAATGGAGATGCTGTGAAGTCGTCGTCGGCTAGGCCAAATGCAGAGGTCCACACGATTTTGTGCACCCGTTCCAGGGATCTAGATGTGGAATCCGCTATGTAGGGCAAATCCTCCAGCCCTGTGGCGCAGAGGATTGCCGTTACATCATTAAAATGGCTGCTCACGCATTTGTGACACCAGCGGGCGGACGATGCCACCCAAATGAATCCATAGGATTCTGCGGTGATCCCACATCCCACACAGCAGGTTGATGCCTGAGGAGAAACAGTAACCCAGGTAACTTCATGATCAGTGGTTATTGATTAACTACATTTATTTACAGCGACGAAAATGCAAAAGCGAAAGCTGAGAGAGTAGGCTGGTTTAAGCCCGTGTGCCGGCTTGTTTTGCGAGCCAAGGTGAATTAATCACAGGAGCCGGAATGTCATGATCCGGAGCTGGTTCACCTCGATCATAGACATGAGCTGAATCATGGAATATTGCCGCGTAGGTCATCAGCCATACAACAATGGCGAGGTCCGAGGTCTCATGAAGCCAGTAGAGGACCACCAGGATCCCCCAAACCGTCGCCCAAAGAGCCAGAATTACCCACTTTTGCATCCAAATTCGCCGTCCTCGACCCTTGATAGCCAAAGCCTGGCGCGCTAAGTAGATGAGGATAGATACGGCGAATAGCCCTTCTAGAATAGCTGTGAGGATCTTAAATGGGGCGGCTCGGGTAGCTTGTCTGCCCCCAAGGACCAATTCCAATATCAGGGCTGCGGTATCGGTGATGAGCCATAGGCAGACCACAACACCCCTGCGCCAATTAATGCGAGTACGGCCCATCAGGTAACAAGCGAAGAGGGACGAAGCCAACCCCCATTTGTGGAGAATGATTGGGCGGAGGATAAGCTTGGCATATCCTTGCAGCGCGACGAAGATCCTCATAGGATGTCCCCTGGGCCAAGGACCGGTGTGGCAGAAGACTACCCAGGCCAGGGTAATCCCTAAGTGCTCAAGGGTACTCACTTGAATCGGTGCAAAAAGTGAGTTGGGATTGGATGAGTTGGTCGAAGAGTTGGTTTCCATGATGTGAGATGATGGTCTCTTTGGCTCAGGTCTTGTCGGCCGCTGCGGTGAAGGTGGAATGGCTCGCAGGCACACGGCAGCTCTCTCTTATGCAGAAGTAGGCTCCTCCTTCGGGGGGAGGGGCTGGTAGTTCCTCTTTTTGCAACGACAAAGTGCTTTTAGCCACGCCTCCAAGACGATTTTGCCGATGAGTATTGCGACAGCGACGCCCAGGAGACCTAAGAGATATGGCCATAGCATGCTCAAAGCGTCTAGCAGCCACTGTTCAACAATGTTGAGGCCTTCTTCCACTACATGAGCAACTTCTTCCACAACCTCGGTGGCGACGGCCACCAAAGTTGCTCCCATAGTCTCATACCAGAAACAGTCATGTTTATTAGAGCCTTCTCCACATTGCTGCCAATGCTCCATAGTGGTGGAGCAGGTGAGATTGGAATACAACAGGTTGGGTCCTACCCAGTCAAACCCTGAGTCTATGTTCCCTTCACACAGACTTTTCCGAAAAGCATGTCCTTCGGCGATGGCTATAAGGGGATTTGGAATGAACGGAACGGGTAGTCCAAGAATGCTCTTGCGCTTCTGGAGATGATATCCTAGGATTGCGTCGGTGCATGTCCGTCCGCTCACTATGGCCCTTCGCCATGTGCCATTGATTTTCCGCCAAGTGACCTCAGAAGAGTGAGTGTCATACTCATCTGCATAATGTTCCTTGCAGTAGCTTTCCCAGCCTCGGACGGTTTGGCAGGGTCTCCTGGCCAAACTGATTGTGCATTCGAGGACCCGTCTTGTTGTGTTTCTACAGGTCATGCGCCAAGGTCTTGGGTTGACATAACTGTCAGGTCTCCAAAAAACTCCAGGCCAAATCATGCGGTCTTTCGAATAAACCGTGGCGATGTACTGGTACTTGACCCAGTAGTTTGTTGATTCCGTGAGGCATGGTGTTACCCAAGCTTCGAACTCATCTTGTTGAAGTCCCCACCACTCGTAGTCCCAATTTCGAGTGTAATCTTCATACCAGGCCCGCAAAGCCCACTTAGCAGTAGGTGCTTTGTCAGGGTCAGGGCAGTTGTACCTCCAGGTGGAGTGAATAGCGTTCCCAGTTTGCCAGAGGTCACAACGCGGCGATGAGTGGGTTTTCCTCCAACAGGTGTCATTTAGGCTCTCGAAAATTCTTTTGGCGACACATTTGTCAATTTTTGCAAATTCCGTTTTAGGAGCTTTCAGAAGGTCATCAGGAGTTGGAAGGGGTTGTGTACGCAAATTGGCAATGTGTAGCTCCTCCAAACCAGTATGAGAGCGAACCGTTCCCTCCGGGAAGTCTCCCATAAAGAACGTCTGGTCTTTGGCTATGTATGTCCATGGGAATGAGCTGTTCAGCCAGGTTTCAACTTCTGTACGGATTGTGCGTGTAGAGTGCCACAAATCAGCCCAGTATTCTTCTATGGCTGTAACTATATAATTCTGTCCTGCACATTGCACAAACTTATTCCAGAGGCAAGGATTTAACCAACTGAAGTGGTGTCTATAACAGTGCTTTTGCTCCTCATCATACATAAACCGTCTAGGTCCTAGCCTGATCAGGAAAGCCGTCATGTTGGTCAAATTGGCTGATGTAGGCGGCATCGTTGTATTGACTGGAAGATTACCTCGGGAGGCATTTCGGAAGGTCCAGTTGCCCGTTGGTGCTGTTGGGATGATGTCATCCTCTCTGCAGTTCAGGTGATAGTCCCCCCAAAACTCCCCTCGTGGGAGCCAGGCTCGACAGCCTGAGGACCTGGGTGGGGCTGGGTAGACTACTTCGGTGTCCCAGTACCCTTGGTTGGGCAGCAGTAGCAGCGATCGACAAGCCATGTTGCAATGCCATTCTGGCATACCTCGGTCCGGGTGAATCCAGTTGCATCTGACGGTCCGTCGTTCTTTGTTTTGCAGAACCCGTATCCAGCAGAGCACTCCAGTCTTGAGGAGGTCGTAGTTGTAGATTTCCCAGGTACGATTTAGAAGGTCGTCCAGAGTGGAGTCGTTCAATCCGAAAGCTCGGCGTTCCACGTACTTTTTCCCGTTGTCTTTGGCGAACAGGCCGGTTCGGTTCTGGACAGATGTGTCGTTGTTCCATGGTACAAAAATAGCCGTGGTGCTTGTATTCCAACAGTTGAAGTTAGCGTACTTAGAATGTCCATAGGTGACTCTTGTATGCGTAAGATACCACGGTCCAACTCCGATGAAGTAGAAGATAGTAGCAAGAACAGCAGCAGCAAACAGCAGGGCAAGAAGCGTTAGCAGCCCTTTCAGGCATAGGGATTTTCCTGTTATCGTAATCGTTTTCCGTAGCAAAGGTTCGTTAGAGGTTTCCGAGTCGTCGTCAGTGTCAGTAGAGCTGTCTGATTCCGATGTAACATCCAGCAACTCCGGGTCTGTAGGCCGGCGCCTCATGCCGATAGCATCCATCCTGGCCAGATTAGTGCTTCTCTGGGATCCGCTGTGTCAGGCGCTGTACAGATTTTTCTCAAAGAGTTGAGGTGGCCCTGGTTGGCAGGGTTCTTTCCAACCCGTCTGGTGGCCCTTCTCTGCTGCAGGGCTGTATATATGGGAGAGGGGTAGGGTAAATCAGGCTCCAACCCCCTCCACACCCACTTCCAGTGGAACACCCTCCAGTAGTCCGGCCTAGGGAATGGGCCTGGGGCGGTTCCATTTTTCAGCGCCTGGTCTTGCCAGGATTCGTGTTTGTACCCTATTGGGGCAGGTACTGAGATGTAGGTGTACAATGATTGTCCATGCAGAATTAGTCTAGTGCGGTACCCCCAGGTTGACGGAGTAAAAATCCTCTGGTGTGGTGGATTGGGGTAGACCCTGTCTATTTCCAATTTTAATGGAAGCCTGGTGTTATTAAATATATAACATTCAGGATTTATTTCCCTCCTTACTATGGTTTTCGCCATACTTGGTGAAGTGGTCCAAATCATCATGTCATTAAGTGAAATTTCACAATACAGTCCTTGCAGTGGTTCAAGATAATGGGGACCCCACCTAATCCGTAGCTCGATCCCCTGTACCCTGAGGTACACTGTATTAAAAGTCCATGGCAAGGATCTTGGGCACATAGGTGAAATTGATGCATAATGGACCGTGTTACCGGATCCTCGTCCTTGCCAAGCAGGCGGTGCGGTAGGGATAAATAAATGTGGCTTCATGGAAGGGGGCGTCGTGTATTCTTCACTTTCCCCCACCTGTTTTACGTTTTGGAAATTGGTGGGTCGGAGATATATGAGATACTTAAGAAAATAGGCCTCGGTGAGCGGATTGGAAACAGTGAAATCTTCTCTTGGCATATCTAGTAGAATGGAGGTGGTAGGGAGTTTTAAAAACGGGCCTCTGTCTGATAGTCCCGATGAGACTCCAACCCCCACTTTGAACAATCTAGTCACAAAACACTGTCTCCCCTTTCGTTTTTTGGTTTTTTGCTGACCTTCAGACTTGACGACTCGTTTTCCTCCTTCCGGTGCGTCCATCAGTCCTGGTTTGTCTTTCTCCATGGAAATGCTGAGGCGAGCTTCTGCCAGGCGTGAGTTTTGGGTTTCTTCTTTGGAGGCTCCGGCTCCGTACTGGACACGGTGGCAAAAGCTTGCTCGTCCGGCACCACTTTGATGGCTGCTCCGACTGAGTAGATCCCTTTATAGGGGACGGTGATCATGCGCACTGACAGCTGGACCTGACAGGAGGTGCTAGGATCAGAGGGCGTGCTCGCCCTGTGAGCCACGCCTCCCGGGTGTTGCAAAACTCCATCCCGAAACTGGGATTCCGCTGTTACCCAGTACAGGCAAGACTTCTCCTTTGGTCTCATCGCATTGCTGCCCCATCCGTCCACCTCAGTGGTGTAGTAATACATATCTGAGCTGCGCACCCCATCTTCCCTTGGTGCATCCGGCAGATCCACTATGGGTATCGTGCAGTCATTGATGACCTCCAAAATTAGATGTGCCCAGGTGGTCAGTTCCCAGGGGCCTGTCCACCCACCGTTAACCGCTTGCTCTCGGGCGTCATCTGGGAGTGCACTTAGCTCCTCAGCTGATGGTTGGTATGCATGAGGCCTATGTACCCGGAAGACCACAGGAGAGTGGTTGGCATTCAATGGTGGACATGACAGGGATGCTCTAGCAGCGTCATATGGCCAGGCGGCTTGAACAGAATCCCACAGGACATCATGGGGCCCTTCTTCCCTCTTCCACACCCATGGGTCCAGTTCCTCTGGAGTGTTCGGAGGGGCGGAAGGTCCTGGTAATATTATCGGTATGGAGCTCCCATAGTTCGGCTGCACTTGCCCATAGGTTCTGTAATATCGCAGCGAGCTGTAAAACCTTGTCACTTGCCACCCTTCAGCTTCGCCTGTCAGTGTTACCTCTCCGCTCCTCAGCTGTTCCTTGCACACAGAGCAGTGGTGTAGCTCATCTCCGTCCCACGTGCAATAACAAGTTCTTGGTTTTTCCTTGAGCCACCCCCATTGGGTTTCCAACTTAAGCCGGGGCAGATAACCCACTCGGCAGTTCCCACAGACGGTATTGTTCAATACCGTGACTGGGGAGACGCGAAGGTGTTGTAGCATCTCTGCGGTAGCCTCCTGGTGTCTTGGCTTCTCACGGCCCGGTCCTTCCCAGATAATGGGGAGATGGTGGTCGGCTAAACAAACCGGACAGCCGCTTTTAGCTTTCCTCCAAACCAGCATCTCTCTCTCCTCCGACAGGACTCCATTTTTGGCCCAATCCAATTTCTTCAGGGCTCGTCCTGCCCAAATCCCTGAAGGTGTTCTTCTAATTACAACCACCCCTTTCACGGTGGCCAGTCCGAGATAGGGTGGAATGGTACATGATTCACTGGCCATTTCACCGGCTTCTGTTTCGCTTTAGTCAGGAACCGGCTTGAGCTGCTCAACTCCTTGGATCCCTTTTCTTTCCAGCAATACTGTGTTCCTATCCAGTACTTTCTTGACGATGTCAGTTGTCTCAAACTTGGGTTTTACTGCTGCGTGTACAGGTTGCTCTCTTGCTTTGACCCACACGCGCTGTCCCTCTCGGAATGGCACTCTGGGCGTCAGCTTCTCCTTTTTGTCGCTGGAGCCCCGCCCCACTTCCTTCGTGGTGAACGGCCGTTGGTTGAGTTCCATCGCAGGGGCGGGTCTTTCGGCTCTGCTTCTGTCGTTCAGGGCCTGCCCTATTTCCACCGCTTGGGTGCTCCAACTGTTGGTGTTAGCATTTTTAGCTATCCAGCTCTTCACTAACCCTATGGCTCGTTCCACCACTCCGTTAGCTTGTGGGGTGTAGGGTGGCGAGTAAACTCGCATTACTCCATACTTCTGACACCACTGGTCAACCTGTGAATTACGGAAATGAGTCCCATTGTCCGTGCGCAGCTCTTTCGGGATTCCCAGGGCACTGCATACTTGTTCCAGCATGCCGACAACGCTATTGCCGTTTGCTTTCCTGGCTGCTTTTGTAGTTACAAACCCCGACATAGAATCCACCAGCACTAAGAGGTACTTCTCACCTCTTCTCCCTGTTATCCCCATGGGGCCTGCAACATCCATGCAGACTGAGCCCCAGGGGACCGTGCTTTTGATGGACAACCCATCCATCCGCTGCCCTCGGCGACCTGCGTTGTATTGACCACACACTTCACAGTCCCTTAGCACGCGTTGGACTTGTTTCACTGGGATCCAAAGGTCTTGCTCCTCCAGTTCCTTACGGGTAGGTCGCACGCCTGCATGTCCAAGGGCCTCATGCACGCTCCGCACGACCTCGACCACGTATTCTTCTGGGACCTCCCGTCCTTTGGGAGTTCTGTCCCACTTCTCGGTACCGACAAAGACGATCTTCCTTTGTTGGACATAACAGTCCACTTCATCATTCCCACGCCAATGAGCTCCCTCATGCGTGTGTGCTCTTTGATGCTGCACTTCTATCTCCAACTGCAGCTTCAGCTCAGCAATCTTTTTCCACAAATCTTTGTGTGCCACTGGCTTGCCCTTTGCTGTCTCGAAACCATTTTCTTCCCAAATGGCCAAGTCCTCTCTAAGGGCCTGAGCACAGTAGTAACTATCGGTTACTAACCTGGCACTTTTGATTTTCCTTTTCACCAGCTCCAGCAATCCTTCCAGTACTGCCGTCACTTCTCCGGCTTGAGCACTACCGGGGGCTTTTCCTTTCTGACGGTATTTCTCTTTGCCATCCTGCTTCAGAATAAATCCCCAGTATGCCGACTGGTCGGACCCCTTTCTGGATCCATCGGTGTAGATTGTCCATTCCGGTTGTCCTGGCTTCTCAGGTGTTTCTTGTGGTTTTTTCTTACTGGTGGGTTGTGCTGGCCCAATTTCGAGCTCCGGGTCCAGCAAGATGTCCTCCCATCTTCCCCACCGAGTATTGGTTGCTTTGGTACTTTCCACAGTCCCTTTTCTTAGGTACTTGTGAACTTGGCTTTGTGTGATGACTTTAACTGGTTGTCCTTGTGCTAAATCTTTCAGCACTCCCCAATAGCGGGCTAACACCGCTAGCTCCTTCTCTTCCTGCGGGTATTTCTTTTCAACAGAAGTTAGGGTGTAACTCCACAGGGTAACCAAGCCTCCATTTTCGTTACTCACTTTGATCATGGCATCATCATTCTCGCAGCTGATCTCTGCCACTAGTCTTTCTGACAAACTCCTTGGCTCCAATCTTACAGCTGCCTGAATGGCCCTTCTCAGTTCCTCTAGGTTCTGTTGATTGGCTGCTGTCCAAACCCAGGGCCTATTTCCGTCTTTCTCGTCGTCCTCACTTTTCCTCAGGCAGTGGTACAAAGGTTTGGCATATTTCTGATAGTTGGGTACATGGTCTCTGACATAGTTGCACAGTCCCAATATTTTCTGCAAGTCATTTTCTGACTGTGGTGGTTGAATGTTCGTCAGCTTTTCTCTGTACCCATCCGAGAGTCCCAAGTCCGACGTGACTTGGAAACCCAGATAGTTCACTTGGAACTGTCCAAATTGACATTTCTTGAGGTTTAGCTTCAAACCTGCCTTGGTGAGATTTTCAACCACTTTTCGTAGCCTCTCCAGGTGTTCTTCTTCTGTGTCATCAGCAATAAAAACATCGTCAATGTACACAGTAGCACCTACGTCCCCCAGTACTTCCATCACTGCTGACTGGAACACGTTTGGGGAGTTCTTGTATCCCTGGGGTAACCTTTGCCACACATAGCTCTTGCCTTTGTGGGTGAATGCAGTTTTACCTTGCGACTGTCTGGCGAGGCGTAAAGAGAAAAATCCATTGGCTAGGTCGATGCAGGACTTGAACTTTTTGACTCGAAGAGTTTTCAACGCTCCTTGTGGATTGATCAAACTGGCTCGGTTTGCTATTGTTCTCCGATTCAGGGCCTTGAAGTTGATAACTGGCCTCCAACCCCCTCCAGCCGATTCAGGTTTCTTCACCGCCTGGATGGGGCTGTTGGTGATCGGGTTGAGTTCCTCTCTGATGATCTCCAGGGCGCCCAGTTCCTTCACAATCTTGTCCATCTCCTCGACTGCTCCTGGGTTCAACGGGTACTGCCGAACAGGTGGATGAACCCCACCTTCGATGTGATGAACAAACTTTGGGCCCAAATCTCCACAATCATTTTTGAACCGTGCTACCTGTGCTGTAGCGATGATTTCACGCAGCTTCTCTTTCCCAGCCGGGGAGAAGTCACTCTCTTCAAGTTTCTGTTCTGTCACCGTTGGTATGTCGACCGGTTTGTACCAGTCTTGCTTTTCTGATCCTGTTTGTGTCGGGCCGACTTTCACCAATCTTGCTTTCAAGCTTGTCAGTCTTCGCTCCAGTCTGCGATGTGTGCTTTTCTTTTTACTGAGTTCGTCTAAGTCTTTTACTGTGAGGAGATTGTAGGGACCTTTCACCCATACTACTCCTTTCCAAGTCCCATATGGCATTTCTTCTATTTTTCCATTGGCAAACTGAACCTTCAGGTGTCCTGCTGTTTTTAGGTCTTTGCGGGTCATCGACACCTCCGCTCCGGTGTCCACTAGGTAGGGCACTCCTTCCACTTTAGCATAGATTTCGTCCCCTTCCCAGTAGGCATTTTCTAAAATGACCCGCGACCTGGATGCCATTACTTTGGCGACCCTCCGGCCCCGGCTTTACGGGACTCACGGAGGGCCGTCCTCTCTTCTGGGCTCAATTTCCTATACTCCTCATCTGTCAGGAACTGACCTTTTCCTGGCTGGTTTGATGAAGCCGGAGGGTTGGTCGGTTTCCCCTGTGGTCCTGGTGGTTTCTGCTGGAACGGCCGGTTCCGGAAGTTGGGTGGCGGTGTTCCTTGTTGAAACGGTCTGCTCTGGAAGTTGGATGGCGATGCTCCTTGCTGGAACGGTCTACCCTGGAAGTTGGATGGTTGTCTGATGTTAACCCTTCCAGGTGGCTTTGCCGGTTGGCTAGCCTCCTTCTTCCTTTTGTCCTCGTAGTACTGTTGTTCCAGGTCGAATCCCTGCACTGCTACGTCCATCTGAGCGACCGTTGTGCTTCTCACTGGCAACTTCACGAACACAATCTCTCCTCTGCGTCCTTTTGTCACCTCACGCAGTACTTTCACATATCTCGCAGGGGAAACGGTCTGCTTAAGTGTGTGCCACAGCGGTTCCAACCGGCTTCCTTTGTCCAGCCGTCCTCTAGCTCTCTTCACCTGGGACTCTTCATCATCCATGTCCTCCAACACCAGCCTTTCATAGTTGCTCTGTGCTGAATCTGTTCCAACCATCGGGTCCGAGGTCACGCTGGTCAGCCACAACTTTTTGGCTCCCTCGTGGTTGGTGGTAGACAACACGGTTGGCCAAACATCTTTCAGATACTCCTCATTGTTTTCGTCTGCGTTTTTACTCCTAATTACCAGCCTTAGATTCTTCAACTCGGCGTAAGCATCCTGTCCCGTATTAGCGGCAGGTAGCTGAGCCAACGCCCCTGGTGGTCTCACCGGGATCTGTGGTCCTGGCTCCGAAGACGTCGCCTGAGGTTCCTCTTCATCAGCCGACACTTCGTCCAGCTTCTGTCGAGCCTCCCTGGAGTATTTGAAGGCGGCTTTCTTCAGTCGTCGCAGCATCACATCATACATAATTCCAATGTATGCATTCCTGAAGTTGGTAGTCAGGGAATAGTGTGCTGTCAGAGTGGAGCAGGATGGTGTCATCAGGATGTTAGCCCATTCTCCGATTGTCGCTTCCACCTCGAGCTGCACCCGGTCTCCCAATCTGCTGGCCCATCCTGCCGGGATCTGGTACTCGGTTTGGCCGACCTCTGGTACATACGTACGCCGTCCGTCCTTAGCCTGCACGGGACCCCAGGTCACGTCTCTTGCCAGTCTCTCAGAAGATCCTTCGATGTCAAAGGTTTCTATTTCTTTCTTCTTACCCCGGTGCAGTCCTGTTCGGAGTGTCTTATGCTCGGCCGGTAGTTGCTTTGGGTCGGAGAAGACGCTGCCGTGATCGCTCTCCTCTTCTTCTTCTCCAGGATGTTCGATCTCCGGTTGCTCCTCTTCGTCCTCCGAGTCGCCGAGGTCCTCATACTGCTGTTGTCGAAGAGGTTCTCTCCTGGGGGAGTTCAGCGGTCGAATCTTAGCTGGTTTCATCGGTCCTTCTTCTTTCGGGACCGTCGGCTGCTCATTCTTGACTTTTCCCGCATTGGGTTTTTTCAGTCCACTGCGGCTCTCTTCAAACGAGAACTCCTTAACGTACCTTGCTGCGGAGAACCCTGGTTCAACAGGTGCCTCCTTTATCTTTATCCTGGGTGGCTGCATAACTTTGGCTTTACCTATCTGGGTGGTGTTTGAAACCTCACTCTGAGGAATTTTTAAGGGATATTTCTTGATTTCTTGTGATGGATGGCTAATGCGGCATTGCTCTTCCATCTCAGCTGCCAATTTCACCCCTTGCTCAGTGCGGAGCCGATGCAAACGGGGGTCAATCACCACCACCACTTCTTTGAACACAAAGAAATGACTGTTGGTCCTGGCTATATTCACCACTCCGTTCTCCGCAATTGATCTGGCGGTGTCCCTTGGCAGATCCGGCGATCTCAGTCCCTGTACACTCACTATCACTCTTCTCATGCATTCGTTGCTGGCTGCCACCAGGCCCCGCTCGAGTCCGTGCCACATCTTCTTCCGATATTCCTCCAGACTCTCTCCTTCTCGGTAAACGTCAATCGGGACTAGGATTACAGCGCCATAAGGGAGACTATAGCCGTTCATCAAGACTACTTCTCCCCTTGTTTTTGGGCTACAGGTGGCTTCCAGCAATTTTGAATCCGCTTTGTAATATTGCCCTGCTTGGTTCTCAAGGCTGCGTTTGAACTTTCGATTGTGGATCTTGTATCGGTCATTGGTGAACACAATCAGTCCGTCACCCTCAAGATCCCATATTCTTCCAATAACCTGATAAATCCGGAGGCCGGTCTGCAGTCTTATGCTGACGGTCCCTGGTGGTATTTCGGCTAATTCTCGGGCCATCCTCCAGGTGTCCGATTTCTGAGTTTTCTTCTTGGGGCGGCCGGGGCCCCGCTGCTCTTCGTCCGATTCCTCCTCGTCCTCGTCGGAACTGCTGGCCGCTGGGGTCCTTGAAGATGGTAGTAGATGCCTCTTCTCCGTGCTGTGGACTCGGGGATGAAACCCGGGCCCCTGTCCTTGTCGAGGGGACCAGTCCTTGGCCGCCTCCTCCATCACTGCCCACTGCTCCTTAGTGAGGCTGTCGACGAGCTGTCCCTCGGGGTCTTCCTCGTTGGCTGGTGCAGGTGGGATGTCCTCGTTCCGCGATGGACCCGGTGGAGCTGAGGGACCTCCGTCGTTATCGTTGCCGCTGTCACCGCCGTCGTTGCTGTCGCTGCCGCCCGTCAGGTCTATCAGATCCCTCGGAGGTTGCTTCTGCTGGCGAGTCGGTGTCGTGGTTCTGCTGGGCAGTAGGGACGGAGGCTCAGCCACCTCCGACCCTGCCTCTTCGAGGGCTTGCTCCTTTTCTTTGCCTTCTTTGTAGGCCGAGAGTCTCTGTAGAGCCTCGGTATACTCTTTATATTGGCGCACTCCTCTAACGAGAGGGTCCACCAGGATTCCGTCGATGCCCGCTGCCAGTGTAGCTGTTTTTACTATGCTGTCATACTTTTCGGAGGGGCTGTAGACAGTCCGCAGCTCACCATCTGTCCATCCTTCAAGGAGTCCAGCGAACCATTCCAGCCACTCCCCAACCTCCGCCTTCTTAGCAACCTTCACTGGGCATCTGACGACCCCCAGGCGGTGGCCATGGTTGAGCTGGGTGCAGTAGTATATGTGATTCCTCACTAGGATCTCCATTACTTCCCGAGCCATGTCCTTGCCGGTGACGTAGTGAGATCCAAAGAACATCTTCTTATTTATTTCAGTCCAGGATTCCAATCCATCACCGAGTAATATTAACTTTGTAGGAAGTCGTGTTATAGTGGATTGGGAAAGACGGGATTGATGGCTCCTCCAGTCCCGGCTGATGTCGCTTGCCCCTTGTCCCATTGCTGGCTTTTGCAGGGGATTCAGCTCCCCTCCTTCTTCTTCTTCGCTCATAGTTGTCTTTGTCCTCGAGTCGCCTATCCCCCAAAGCCTCTCCTTGCGCTTTCGAGTAGGGATGGGTCCAGGCTGTGTTGGCTACTGGCTTCACTGTCTGGATCTGGTCATTCTATCCTCAGTAGAAGCTTTCCCTCACCTGTACGCTATACAGTTACTGCGAGGGTTGTGACTGATGGCCTTATCAGTCACCACTAACTCTTTTCCCTAAGAGTTAGTAACCCAAGTGAGCTATTCAGAGTCTCACATCTGTTTTCACTGACTTGGTATCTTTGGGACCCGCCTACTCAGTTGTGCGCCGCCCCACGTTGGGCGCCATGAAGGTTATCCTGCAATAGTCAGCCCCGCCCTCTCCTCACTACTCCACAGGGCTGCCTACTGACCAGTTCTCTGTCTAACAGGTCCGGAAAATCTCTGAGACCTGGGTATTACCCTAAAAGTACTCTATAAGAGATAATCTATTTAAACTGGTGGCGAAAGTGATTCGTCTAGCTCTAACTACCTCCAATCCAGAAGTTATGACCCTTTACAGTTAAGAAACAATCAGCTGAGTAGCCCTCACAGCTGCATAATTCCAATAACCACTTCTGTTAACGGTAGCCCACTTTCTAAATCATAACTTGCACTTGGAACCGGCTAGATTATGTTTAGTGACTTAGATGTAAGTCCCAGGGTCATTATTTACTCTCACCAAAGGAAATTATGAAGCCTCCTATTTACTGGAATCATGCACATTAGTTTTACCTTAATTAAAAGAACTGAACGAAGATTAAATGACTCTATTAATTTCAATGTCCACCAACCTCATTAGAATTTTATAGTATAAATTTATTAAGCAAGCTTAAGCAGGGATATGCGACATACAAATCAATAATCAATCGTATATAGATCAAAAACAGTGTAATAAAATTTACATGTACAATCATACTACCCTGTCTCCTTTCCCTAAGAGTTAAGTCGCACGTTCTGAAATGGAATTTCGAGGAGCAGATTCAACTCATACCCAGACGATGGTGGATCTTTTAGCAACAGGAATTTCTAGCATCCTTGGTTGAGGTCTTTGTCTCGTGTGGAAAAATCCTCCTTAGAAAGGTAACAAAGCAGAACGGGTCCGAATCCTTTTGCAAAACCCAGTCCCTCATCCCTGAGGGACCTTTGTCCTTCCTCCAAGTCTTGTTGCAGAGTTTGAAATTGCTGGGCTGAGACGAGACCGACGGTCGAATGAAGAACCAGAGATGGGGCGATGGAACCCAGTCCTTTCTTGACGGTGTGAAGTCCGAGCTCCCCCGTGGTTCTGAAGTGCGGTCCGTGGCTCAATCTGCTTCTGCAAGTTGTCTCTCCTTCTGCGCCGCCGGACTGGGAACAACTGGTTCCTCTTTGCAGCCCCTTTTTATACATTTCTCCCCCATGTGTGTGTATGGGGAGGTTTGGTCTACGTGACTTTCTCCACATCTGCTGTGTCTCATGAAAAAGTCCTCACATTTCCCAACCTGTTTTTGCTGACCGTAGTGGAAAGTTCCTGTGCGCCCTGGCCATCTGTTCAGAACTGCTTGCGACATTTCCTGTTTTCAGGGCTGTACTGCATTCCCCTCTTTTTCTATATCTCACTCTATTTTTTATTATAATTCATTAAACACATTCATCCTGTTGTTAAACTTGTTTGAATTGATTTCAAATGATCACAACTTCATATTCATTGACAATAAATCACATCTTTCTCTTATTATTAATCATTAAACATAATCATCACATTGTTAAATCATTACAGATCATTAATCAGAGATTTTTTTTGTAGACAGTTATTGAGCGATTACTTATACTCATATTATTCAGACATATTCAACTTAATTAACTTTTAATCAAACTACAAGATTACTTTATTTCTTCCAAGCCATTAGGCACCTTTTTCTGCGTGTGCCTGGAAAGATCTCATACCCTTATGCCAGTTTTCTTGACACTCTTTTAAACTTATGTTTACTAAGTGAAACTTTAAAGAAAAGCTTCTACAGACATAAAATTACAAACTGATTTACAATCAACATTAAAACAATGTGGTACTAGTCTTGCTTTAATGTTATGATGAAGAAACATGATGATTACAAATGTGTACCAAGTTTCATAATTCTGGGATAAAGTATAGAATAGAATAGAATAGAATTACTTTATTCATCCCAGCAGGGAAATTATTTCGCAGTTACAGCAGCATAGAGACAAGACACACAACAACCACCACTGAGTAGCAATGTAGACAAGATAAAATAAGAATAAAATATGACTTGCTGTCTATATAAAAAGCAGCTTAGAGCAGTCCTTGCAAGGATTCAAAATGCAGAACAAAATGTATATGTAAATATATGTACAGCAAGTGTGCCACAGTGCATTGTGCGAAATTGGACTGATTAGTGCAGAACAGTGATTTCGATTTTATTGTATGGCTTGGGGCTGATTTTTTAAAATATTGTAGGGGGCGCTGTGGAGGAATTAGGCCACGCCCATCAAATATTGGACTGCAGTCCTGTCGGGGGTGGATAAGGATCGATCTCAGTGCAGCTCGGTCGAAACATGAGAAATCTAGAGCCAAACTTATGGCAGCGGCGTGACATGTCACTTCGCCGCGCTGCCACGACCACGCCCTCCATGGCCACGCCCTCCACTCAAAACAAGATCATCTTGATTAGGTCAAGAGAGCCAGAGATGGGGCTTTCCAAGTAAAAAAAAAGTCAGTTCCTGTTCTGAGGGGGCGGGGCTTAGATGACGTCAGACAATGATGACATAGGATCGTCAGGGATCCAACCAGGATCACTCATGCCAATTTTGGTGCCAGTTGACCTTTTTATGTGAAAGTTATTATAGGAGATTTGAAAGGTGCCTAAACTTATAGAATATTTAAATAAAGAATTACACAAGACTCAGAACTCCCTCTGCTCATAGTCGAACGGGAATAGATTTTAATGCACATCTGCGGAACCAAAATATCACATACACATCGTTACAGAAATCCAAAATCTCTTGACTTCTACTTCTGATATGAGTTTTTTAGAGTCCCAGGTCTACTGGTGTGTATTGGGAAGCCTCAAACAATGGCGTTGTTCTCCTCCATTTACGTAGCTCTTCTGGCTCCGTCTTACACTGGATGTGTATTGGAAGTTCCGAGAATTAGGAGTTGACCTCCTGGAATAATTAAAGAGCCTTGACCTCACATCTGCTCCATTTCAAAGTTTATATTAGTCAAATTGTATATTCATTATCTGTCCAAACAGAGTTTCTTTCCCACGTCTTGAGCTCCGGCCCAGTTCCTTTACTGACGAGCAGCGGAAATGTCTGGCGCCAGAACTTTCTTGCACAACAGCTTAAACTAACAATTTCCTCTCTTTAATTATTGTTATTCCATATCTCTCCAAATTTGAATTCCTTCCTGACTTCTAGGTCAGATTAACCCAGTCCATTTGACACAATACATTTCTTTTAGGTTAAAAGAATCTTAGTGCAAACCAACCAAACAACATAATTTTTAACTATTAATATAATTATATTCCTTTACATATCCCCCCTAAAATAAGTACACTTATTTTCTAGTTAGGAATGATTTCCTTAAAGAGAATTGTATGGGTAGAAGTCTACTTGTGGACCAATGAAGATAAAATGTTAATGTAGATAACACAACTACAAACTTATCATAAACAAGTTTATCCTACGGTGAATGTATAATTTACAGTGCATTTCTCTCCCATGGTCAACAGTTCCACCAGTATAGGTTCGAAAAACCCTGTCAGTGCATCTTTCGTTCAAGGGAAAAAATTATCCTATGGTCCCAGAGGCAAAAACCCGCAGGCACAAACGGAACTGCGGGCCATGGTACCCGCAATGATTTTCACCTAACATCATCATTGGTCACATCGGCAAGGAATGAACAAAGTAGAGATAAGGCTTGAATTATAACACCAAATAAGTTCTCAGCAGCGATGCAGGGCAGCGTAGTGTAGCACAGTTCTTGTCCTTTGGTCGCAGAAGCAAATTGTTGTTTCCGGGTTGATGTTCCTTTGATTTTATTATTCTGTTCAGGGCCCCCAACGCATTCTCCATGTCCATGAGTCTCTGAGTCCAGCACACAAAGGGTCCCTGAACCACCAGTCTCTCTGGGTCGTCCTGAGAAGACAGAAAATACTGACCAGTATCTTATAGTACAATATGTTCCAATTAAAAGGTCTTTATTACTTGTATAGAGATATCCTTGATGCAACCGTTATTTGATTCTAAAGTCCCATTAATAACTCGCATGCGACCTGCGCTTAGTGGCATGATATACAGTACATTTCATTTAACATATTTCATGTCATATTATTACCGTCCTCTACATATCCTCCACTCTACAAAACTCCCACCAGTCGCTTCATTTTGCAAACATACATTGAACACTAAGAGAATTATTTTTACTTATACAAGAAATTCACAGACAAATAATTTACAGACAATTAACAATTAATAACCAGACACGCTACCTTTCCCAATATCATTCATCAAGGGGACACTGTAAATCAAAATTGTACAAAAATCTCTGACAACACAATAAAATAAATTGGTTAAAAAGAAAAGCAGTTTATACAATATCCAAATGTGGCTGATTTGAAACATGGTCATTACAGAATCAATTATCCATGTAGACGCATAATAATGACACCACCTTTGCATTATAATGGTGTCAGTTCCCCCAGTTCTCACAGTCTTGCTTGTTAACAGTCCATATGGTTGTCCAGGAACCATGACTCCACCCCAAATCATAAAATATCAGAAAACAAACACATCAACAAAAATAATTTCCAAATCAACTTCAACAGTGATAATCATAACCTTAAAGACCATTTCATGACGGATTTAACAAACATGAGGAATTATCAAAATTTTCACTCAAGTAACTCATTGTTTTAGCTCACTCAGCCAGTACTCAGGTTCAGCCATTCGCTTGGCAAATCTGCTTTTCCTGCGTCCAGCTTCTGAAAGACAGTTCTTATGGGAATATTCATCAAAACAGGATTGAGTTTTGTTTAGGTTGTATAAGTTTATCGACCAGGGTTTTCATGCAAAAGAAAGAAACAAGGGAAGAAGCAATAGGACCAGAAACCCCTGTTTCCTCTGGAAGACTTTCATCTGCAGTTATAGAGTCTAGCATTTTGTTTTGTGTTGTTTCAAATAAGAGATTTAGTAACATTGAAATTTATTTTTGCATATGTAGATGCATTGCTTGTTCAGATACGTTGGACAACCTTTAGTCTAATTCAGTGCTATGTCTAGTAATTTCATCATTCCATTATGCAAGTCATTTCTACCATACAGTGCTGAAGTAGTGTAATTACTGTTGCACTATATTATATATATTTAGTACACAATTAATTGGCAAATTACCCCCCTTTGATCATGACTACACCCTTATGTTAATGGAATTTAACAAATTAACTGTCCAACTCGTATATCCATCTAATATTTAGTTGTTTTTCCTTGTTTATTATTTTATTTTATTCCCTACAATACTTCCAGATTGCAACATTTCAAGTGATGAGAGACTGAGTCGGCGGTCTGACGACTTATGAAACATAGCAGTAAGCTTTAATACAAATCACTTCCTTTTATTTCTCATTGAGCCAGGCGCCATCAACTCACTCATCTGTGAAGGTTAAAACTATAATAAAACTAAGGTTAAAAATATAAATATATTCCATTGAACTTGTTTTGTTTTTAGTGTATCTAACTACAGTATATTGCTCTTATCGTTGATACCGGAAAGCAATCTGCTGAAAATAACATTTCAGATTAAATAGTACTGTTACCATGGATAACTAGACCACATACATTAATCACGTCTAATTTATATCACCATGTTTTTGTTGCTTAGATTATGTACTACTCAGAAAAAAAATCCTTTTGAGTTTGCAATACATAAATTCATTATGTAACTTCATTTTATTTATTTTGCCGTAAATAGTTCTGTTAGGCCAATTGGTTTGCATACTTTTTAAGTAAGAAATTGTAATTTTCCAGTAGACTTAGGTTATAACCAATTATGTCATTACCACATACTCTGAATTCTCTAGCTAGTCGACTCATGTAACTTGAGATACACAACTTGCACTTAATATTAAACTTTTGAGAACATTAAGGTCCACTTGAGCACCTATAGTGTAATCGATACAATTTGCAGATACCAGTAACTTTCCTTCCATTATTTTAACCTTTTGTTTTATTGGTTTTCTTCTTCATTGTCAATTTATTCAACCCATGGGGACACAGTTAAGTTTTAACATGTTTCTCTTCATTAGTAAATCCACATTCATTCAGACATATGAATAAAATGTCAAAAACATCATTGAAGCACTAAGCCTAAGCCAAATTTACATCACAACTGCTACTTTTGTAGCAATGTTAGAATTTGTCATTTAACTTATATGTCCAGGTGTGTTAATCAGTTTCACATATGAACCTCCAAATGTTTTGTTTGTTAACTCATGTTTGACATGAGCATATGATTATCGTCCTTGTATTTCGAGAACTGATCAAATTGTACATGATGCGGATACAACCAATGTTAAGGCTTAAAGCTACTCAACAGCTATTTGTTGTTGAATTTCTGTTTGACGTGAGTCAGTATTAATCTGGAATACTGACTTAAATGGCCAAATGCCATTTAAGTTGCATTATACCTGTAGAGTTTTAAAGTCTATGAATAAAATACTTTCTCAACATAGGGTTCGTTTGTTTTGGCGAGTACGCCAAGTTCGCTGCTCTGCCACATCCCCTGAACATAAATGAAAAGTCAATTTTTTCAATAATGTTTAAAGCCCCATGCCTTAACTGCATTCTGACCAAGAATGAAGCCGATAGGTTGAAATCTCTAGGAGGAGTTCGTTAAAGTTCGATGTGAGTGAAAGTGAAAAATGGCCAAAATTTGACCTTTGACCCAAAATGGCTGAATTAACCTTTGGCAAGAAGTCTTTATTGTTGATAATTAGTGTAATATAGGTAAGTGAATCCTTCCTATCAATATAATTCTTCATATCTCGCCAACTTTTCACTGTATTTTGCAGAATTGGATTATCCTCCCTCTTCAAATGGGATTTCTTCCTGCTTGTAAACTCTAACAAATTATAAATGGATTACATATTCATTTTTCGAAAGGCACTTCCTGGCCTTTCAAATAATTGTGAAGCTACTCAATTCTTTCATGACAAGCCCAGTTTAGCAGCTGCACAGTCTTCATACTCACCCTTGGTCTTACAATAATAATTTAGAGAAGTCCCTTTCAATTTCTTTAGCTATCTTTTCAGAAATATGGATTGGTATCAGTTGCACTGGGTAAAGTTATCTTGGCAGGATGTTCATCTTTATGAGGCTTATTCTACCCATCCATGAAATTAGCAGACTCATCCATCTTGTAAGGTGTCTTTGAATTTCCTTTTGTACTTTGGTCAAATAATTTCTCAGCAATACCCCAAACTAGGCTTTAAATCAATCAATCAATCCCAGATATTCAGATGCTGAATCAGACCAAGGAAATGTGGAGGTAGATGGATAAGGAATTTCATCATTAAAACCAATTGGAATTGCTCATGATTTATCCAAGTTAAATTTGTAGCCTGCAGTGAGCCAAAATCCTTAAAAATAGACATTAAAGCTAGTAAGGATTTTTCCGGTTTTGAGATGAAGAGAAGCACATCATCAACATACAAAACTATCTTATGGAATATCAAATCAGTTGAAAGTCCTATTATATTATCATTGCTACTTATGGACTCTGGAATTTTCATTATAAAGATATACCTGAGAAGGACACCGATTTAGTATTTGCATTGCCCATCAAACCATTGGCAAAGAGCTAGAGTCATTAATCAACACACAGGCCTTAGGAGAAAGGTAAATAAGTTTAACAAACTTTATAAAAGCCTCTCTCGGTCCAAATTTACTTTAGACCTGAAATAAATAAGGCCACTCAGGGTTCAGGAGACGACAGCCGTTAAACAAAGTAACACCCAATAATGAACTTGACAGCTTTGATTGTTGCATTCAGATTGGACGTAATCCTCCTTTTCTTCGACTTTTAAATCTAGAAACCAGTGTTACTGGGAGGAAACAGCAAAAAAACACTTCCACTGTTTAAATTGAAACAAGAAATAGTTTTAACTACGAGTAGACTGCCCAGTTTGGGGAGCGGCAGAACAAATGTCTTTAATGTTGCAGAACAGAACTGTCATTGTGAGCAACGGCGCACAGATCCACACATTCTATGTGATCCACATACTCACGGGGCTTTATCCACTGCCTGGAGGACCGTAGCTGCTGCTTCGACTGTGTTGAAAGAGAACTCTTTATTGTTGCGAGAAAAGCACAGTATGGCTGGATATTCCATCCGGAACCCGACAATCTAACCCTAACCCTAACTCCTGGCGTACAGAGTTGAAACTTCTGCTTTGTTGGATGATATTTTGCAGAATGTCATGGTGAATAACAATGTTGTTACCTTTCTATTTTAATTTTTGTTTCTCATTATATGTCAGTATCTTCATTTTGTCAGTTGGGTAGTGTAGTCTCAAAATGACAACCCGTGTGTCTGGGGTGACCAAGGTGTCTGTGACATCCGTCCAGCCGAATCCTGTCCTTTGTATTTTCGTGATTCAGGAGCTCAGGGAGCCATGTTTCAAAAACATCCAGTACATTCTTTCCTTCAGTACCTGCCTTAGCATTGAAGATCAGTATGTTGTCTCAGTGTAAGCGTGCCTCTTGGTCATCCACCTGGGCCAATGTGGTGGCTAAGTTGTTCTCTATAGCTGGCAATCTGTTCTGCAGCCCAGCTATATTGTCCTCAGCAAGAAAGCACTCTCTGCTTCTTCCAGTTTCTGTGCATCACTCTGTAGTTTTGCAGCAATAGTGTCCAACTTAGCTGAGAATGCCAAAAATTTATATTTCATAATAGTAGCATCCTTTGCAGTAATCTCAGTGGCCAGCACGCCGACATCCACCGCTATACTCGCATTAGCTTCCTTTAGCCTCTAGCTTCTAACTAGCTAGCTTGCTTAGTATTGTCTCAATAGCAAAAAGAGGATTTATGAGCCAAAAATGTCAGAGATGGAGCTTCTTTGTTGCAACAAGGTTTTTAAGACTTCTAGAACTCGTTGAAGTCGGCTTATTACACCCATAAAGAGTTTTGAATCAAAAAAACTAATGTGGCAGCACAAGGGTATCTGCCCTTCAAAGCAGGGTAACCAGAGGGTGTCACAGCGCCACCTTGGGAATTGCGCCCAAGGAAATAGGTAAGGTACGTAAGGTTCGTAACCAATGAGAACAAGACTTCATTCCACCACAAAATAGTTCATTTTATTGTTCCACGTTTTAAAAGCCAGTAAAATTCAAAGAACCACAATAGGAAGGGAAGTGCACAGTACTGAGGCCTACTAGCAGGGGGAGGGCAGTCCAAATGTGGGAACTGGTTCCTAAAACAAATTAAAATATCAAAAATAAATCACCCCAAGCACTTGTGAACAGACACTCGATAGTGAGGAAATCCCAACACCGGTCACTCGCACAGCACATAGGTCCAGTTCCTCTGGATGCCCCCCTACCGCCTTCAGCTCTCAGCCTGGAGACAAAAGGGTGGGGTTAAACAAAGCAAATAAAAAAGAAAGAAAGACACTACAATTTACACATGGGGTGCTAAAATGAGGCAAACACCATACACAAGCACACACATAGAGCACAAACGCACAAAGCTAAGGTTAAAGGAAATGGCACACTAGAGAATGACCTCTTTGGGGCGTAGCTTAGACAGGCAAACAAAGAGAACTAGAAACTGTTAGATGTCATTTTGCATCAGTTTTGTTGTAATAAATGGAATTCATGAATTCAACTCTTCTTCAACCTCATCAAGAATCTAAATGGAGACAGAATAATTCTCCACAAGCTGCAGACATTACAATTTACTTATTAACACAAAAACAACCAACCAGCTGCAGTAACATGATGAAAGTCTGCTTTTTCCTTCTGAGTACTTTCACAGGAAACCAGCCATACACATGACATGATCACTCACAGACAGCAACAGCTGAAGAGCTCACAACGGATGGATTTGGAGTCACTCCCAGCCTAACTCAATTGACAGGTGTTCGGTGCCATACAACTGCTATTAACAAAACTGTCTGCACAATATGCTGGAAAAGAGGAGGCAGACATATAACAATGTATTTAATTGAAGCTTTTTGTTCTCCCTATGTTGATGCTAATGATTAAATATATACAATTTATTGTATTTTGATCATTTTGATACTTTGATACTTTTGATACTATTTTGATACTTTGCACGTATCACAGCCATTAAAATTACAAAGTGCATTACAAAGGCAGACACAAAACAAAAATATAAAAATGTACATTAAATATAGCAGTCTAATTAAAAGCTTGTCAGTATGTCTTTAGCTGTCTTTTCAAAGAGTCAATGGAGTTCATTCCTGCAGTTCAGGACAGCAACAGAGAGTTCCAGAGTGTTTGTGCTTAGGTTATTCAAAATCATTTATATTCGTAAACAATATAATAGAATAGTTGGATAGTTGAATAGTTGTGCTTTTGAGTTTTTCTCGTTGGGTTTCCACAGAACGTTTCAATAAAATGTGTGCAATTATGTATTGTTGTTTTATGGTTATGAAAAGCAAAGAGTAATTTATCGGGCCCCATTGACAATATGTGTGGCAGAGAAAGGGTTATAAACTGAACACTCCACCATGAGTTAAACTGGTACTAGTGTCTCCCTGACGCACACAGTATGGCATAAGAACTTCTGCTCTTCGTTAAAAAATGTAAATTCTGTTGCGACACCTCCAGGCACTGCAACCATTATCTTTATTTCTCATTTTGTACTATTTATTTCTTTATCTTTTTTATGTATGTATGTATATGTATATTGTATATTATGTATATACACATAACCTGCATTTTAACTCAAGTCGAGCAAATCTCAATCTCGTTGTAATCTGTTGTTGACAATGACAAATAAATCTTATCTTATCTTCTATCATAACAATAACTTTGCATTGATTTCTGTTCATTTAAACTGACCATAAAACAAAACTTTCCGATTTTTAATTTTTTTTATTATAATCACTATCTGAGCTCAAAAACTACTCCATGATTAAATAATTATACTGTTTTAACATGGTTGAAAAATATTTATACTTGTGAACAAATATTTATAACATTAACAGTGTTTGCAATGTAGAAATGTGTGGGTGTTTGCAAATGTGACTCCTCAACTTATATAATGTTTCATATTATATGAAATAGGTATATATGAATTAGTATTCATATACACCTATTTGAATATAGCGTTTGACAGATGGTCCACTTTTAGTTTCCTGTTTAACGCTAAATGTAATGATAAAAGATAAAAATGTATGAACACAAAACATATCACCTGGGCTGCACAGTGGCACAGTTGATAACACTGTTGCCCTGGGTTCGATTCCCGGCCCGGGGTCTTTCTGCATGGAGTTTGCATGTTCTCCCTGTGCATGGTGGGTTCTCTCCTGGTACTCAGACTTCCTCCCACCGTCCAAAACCATGACTGTCAGGTTAATTGGGGTCTCTAATGCACTTCGGTGTGGGTCATAATTGTTTGTTGTGTGTCTTTTTGTTGCCTTGCGACACACTGGCAGGGGCACTCCAGGGTGACCTCGCCTCCTGCCCATTGACCGCTGGATTTAGGCACCAGCATCTCTTATGACCTTATTAACGATAAGTGTCACAACATGTCAATTTATTGACATATGTGAAGGTTGTTATTCAAGTAACATAAAATAGTTAATTCATCACAATATTTTTAAAGCAACAGACCCATTAGGTTTTTTGGAGAGGGTTTCCAAAAATCAGTTCAGTGACCAATGTAAACTTTCCTTTAGGGTTAGGGTCTCTCTAGAGTCCTGCTAATGACATCATTACTTGACTCAGGTGTGTTGAAGTAGAGACACATCTAAAAGTTACAGGACACTGGACTTCGACGCCTGGAGTTGCCCAGCCCTGATGTATAGTACATGTACATGTAGTACATATGTGACAACCTGGAGTGGGTTTTCTTTAAAATTTTGAAACCATGATAGTCAAGGATGTTAAATCTATTTTCAGTTTGCAATGAATGATGGAAACCAACAACAGGCTTGCTCCAGGACAATTGAATTGCAAATTCAAAAGTTCTAAAAACATTTATGGGAGGGCCAGACAAGTCAAATATTTAAAGACATTTCCTTATTTTAAATTGCAATATTCTAAAACAGAAGATGTTAAAACAGAATTTATTAGTATAGTTTTTAACCATAAAGTCGGCTGAAGTAAAAGAAAAATATTTCTTAATATCAGGGGAGACTGAGGCTTATCAGTGGGGGAAGCCGTGGGGAAAAGGGGGAACATCTAGTGAAGAAAAAGGATCCATCCATCCATCCATTCATTTTCTGTTCACCCTTTATCCCTAATGGGGTCGGGAGGGTTGCCGGTGCCTATCTCCAGCAACCTTGCAAGTCCAGCAAGAGATAGGTTGCCGGTGCCTATCTCCAGCTACGTTCCGGGCGAGAGGCGGGGTACACCCTGGACAGGTCGCCAGTCTGTCGCAGGGCAACACAGAGACATACAGGACAAACAACCAAGCACACACACACACCTAGGGAGAATTTAGAGAGACCAATTAACCTGACAGTCACGTTTTTGGACAGGAAGCCGGAGTACACGGAGAGAACCCACGCATGCACAGGGAGAACATGCAAACTCCATGCAGAAAGACCCCTGCCGGGAATCGAACCCAGGACCTTCTTGCTGCAAGGCAACAGTACTACCAACATCCCGGGCCACTGTGCAGCCCGGGATGACCCTAGACCCAACAAAAACACAGCATACAAGAAAAAAGATGCTCCAACAAAATAAACACACAATACTTGACACCGCCACCAGGGGTCACCACCGCCACCACATGGAGCCTCAGTCTCTGACAAAAATATACAGGGGTTGGACAATGAAACTGAAACACCTGGTTTTAGACCACAATAACTTATTAGTATGGTGTAGGGCCTCCTTTTGCGGCCAATACAGTGTCAATTCGTCTTGGGAATGACATATACAAGTCCTGCACAGTGGTCAGAGGGATTTTAAGCCATTCTTCTTGCAGGATAGTGGCCAGGTCACGTCGTGATGCTGGTGGAGGAAAATGTTTCCTGACTCGCTCCTCCAAAAAACCCCAAAGTGGCTCAATAAATATTTAGATCTGGTGACTGTGCAGGCCATGGGAGATGTTCAACTTCACTTTCATGTTCATCAAACCAATCTTTCACCAGTCTTGCTGTGTGTATTGGTGCATTGTCATCCTGATACACGGCACCTCCTTCAGGATACAATGTTTGAACCATTGGATGCACATGGTCCTCCAGAATGGTTCGGTAGTCCTTGGCAGTAACGTGCCCACAAGTATGGGGCCAAGGGAATGCCATGATATGGCAGCCCAAACCATCACTGATCCACCCCCATGCTTCACTCTGGGCATGCAACAGTCTGGGTGGTACACTTTTTTGGGGCTTCTCCACACCGTAACTCTCCCGGATGTGGGGAAAACAGTAAAGGTGGACTCATCAGAGAACAATACATGTTTCACATTGTCCACAGCCCAAGATTTGCGCTCCTTGCACCATTGAAATCGACGTTTGGCATTGGCACGAGTGACCAAAGGTTTGGCTATA
This sequence comes from Xiphophorus maculatus, assembly GCF_002775205.1. Taxonomy (NCBI): domain Eukaryota; kingdom Metazoa; phylum Chordata; class Actinopteri; order Cyprinodontiformes; family Poeciliidae; genus Xiphophorus; species Xiphophorus maculatus. Next base: position 352,394 of record NC_036450.1, read on the forward strand.
GCAGCCTGGCCATGTATATTGACCCTGTGGAGCTCCCGACGGACAGTTTTGGTGGAAACAGGAGAGTTGAGGTGCACATTTAATTCTGCCGTGATTTGGGCAGCCATGGTTTTATGTTTTTTGGATACAATCCGGGTTAGCACCCGAACATCCCTTTCAGACAGCTTTCTCTTGCGTCCACAGTTAATCCTGTTGGATGTGGTTTGTCCTTCTTGGTGGTTTGCTGAAGGACGCACCAAGATACACGAACATAACATACACAATGTACCATAGTTTTTCTGATATCTTGTCCCAGTAACTCAAATCACACAGATTGAGGAAAAATTCCTGATAGTGTTCTTGCTGTCTTGGTCACAGATGCGCCAGCAAGATGTGTACCAACAATTTGTCCTCTTTTGAACTCTGGTATGTCACCCATAATGTTGTGTACATTGCAATATTTTGAGGCTCTTACCCTGCTAATTGGACCTTCACACTCTGCTCTTATTGGTTCAATGTGCAATTAATGAAGATTGGCCACCAGGCTGGTCCAATTTAGCCATGAAACCTCCCACACTAAAATGAGAGGTGTTTCAGTCCAACCCATTTCATTGTCCAACCCCTGTACATAAACAGCCTGAATAAAACAGTAGCATCACAACAACAAATACAATACAGCAGTGGAGAATGAAGATCGTCTGCAGCACTAAGTTCATGGGGGTGCACATAACACAACCTTGGCTGGACATATCATATCAATTCCCTGGTGAAACAGGCACAGCAGCGCTTTCACTTTCTGAGATGAATGAGAAGAGCTTCGTTCCCCCCTCCCATCCTCTCCACCTTCTACAGAGGAACCATTGAGAGCCTCCTGACCAGCAGTATTTCCATCTGGTCTGGGAGCTGCAACTTGTCAGACTGGAAGTCTCTGTGAAGAGTGGTGAAGACAGCGAAGAGGATCATTAGGGCTCCACTCCCCCTATCCAGAACATTGCACACAGACACTGCTTAGCCAGAGCAAATCAGATCCTCTCTGATTCCACCCATCCTCTCCATGGTCTGTTCATCCAGTTGGTATCTATCAGAAGATTCCACATAATCTGCTGTAGAACAACCAGACTAAGGGTGTATTCAGACCAGATAGTTCGGTAGACTTGGTTCTATTGGGGACTAAAATTGCAACATTTGTTACATTTTCAGAACTGTAGTTCGCGTTCACACAGCACTGAGGTAAACGACTAAAACTAACTGAAAAACCTGTTCCCCCCGTCGCCTGTGGTGGCGCTGCACCAGGAACTACTGAAGGAATCGGACACAAAAACCTCTGAAGAAGACACAGAGGCAAGTACTTTTCTGTAAACAAAAATGGAGCTGCGTGTAGTTTTAGTAGTTTTAGAATTTCTATTTTGTCTGTGGCGCATGTACCAAAGAAACAACTTTCAATGATGGACTCAGGAAGAGGCGAAGATGAGTCAGGGCATTTATCTCCTCTTCTCCACACATCTGACCACAGGCCATTTTTTTTGCTAATGGTGAAAACATGTGTTTATTTTGATTGTATTTACCCAGAATGCCCTGCGCTATAATCCATTTCCTGTTTTTCTAACGGTCTCTAGTCAGGTTGCATTCAGAAAGGTTTTTTACGGTGTTAGAATCCACTTCAACTGGAACCAGACCGAGGTTTTCATAAAGATCAGAGTTCGGTTTTTAAGTCCGTTTAGGAATTCAAATTTGCATTCAGACCTCCCCAAAAACTCAGAATTCGTAGACAAACAGATTAGAGTCTAATTAAGGACTCTAATCCTGGGTTGGTCTGAATACACCTTAAGAAACAGTTACTTCCCATTGGCCATCAGATTGGTCAACACCAAAATACCCTCACTAAGACTGTTTGAAAGTGGTAAGTTACATATGTATTTATTTATATATTTATAGGCACATTGATTTTTCTGTGTGCTCCGGTGGCCAGGTGTGGTGACATTTTGTTGCCAATTTCACTGTCTTTGTGGAACGACAATAAAATGAGTATATATTTTCCACGTTATTATTGCAACGTCAAAAACAAAATAATGAAATAAGATTATAATTAAATGAAAGTTACTTTAAGTTTCAGTGTATGCATTCCTACATTATTTAATTGACTTTTTGTGCATGTTACGGAATTATATATTCTTACAGGAAGCACCTTTCAACAAGGTAATTTCACTTGGACTAAACATAGATGGAAATAGGATGAAATCTTATCCATTATATGATTTCATCATATCATATGATGTCATTACTGACTCGCGCATGATTGAGCATGTCAGTGATGACTGACTCATCCATTGACTGAATTAGGTGTAGATGTATTTAGCTTCTACATTGAAATCAGGGCTTCTGTTCAGTCATTTTTGGATTACAGAAAAATGCATGTATTTTTTCGTTTCTAATTTCATCCATGTGTAAGTGGGCCTTTAATGAATCATCCTTGTGAATTAGTAATTTGTTCATTTATTGAATATTTTTTAAATTACAAAATCGTAGATTTCAACTCAACAGACTGTGGAAGATACGGGAAAGATAGAGAATGCATGAGCTTTCTCTTTCGTGACGTCACATGAGTCACTCGGTGTTGAGTGAAAACAGCGCTGCAAACTTCCAGGGCTGCAGCTTGGAGCTGATGTGTATCGTCTGTATTTAGCTGCTGGGTAGATCGCGATCACTGACACAAAGTCTGGGCTTATTTATCCTTGAGCTTAACGTTTCCCGGTAAGTTGAAAGTTTTTCTCTAAAGTTTGGAAGTGCTTGCATGTGAAATCTCTGGAGGACAAGACAGGCGGAGACACCGATGGTTACTAATTGTGAAATAACAATTGTGACATTGCGAAAGAAAAAACTTTTAAGAATACAAATTAATACGTACATACTTTAAAAATAGTTTCTGGAACTACAGACGCAAAGATGTTTTGTTCAACTCTCTCTCTCAGGTTAGAGATACAAATACCGCCGCTTTTCCTCTTCCAGACGGACTGCTTCCATCTCTCTCTCTCTCTCTCTCTCTCTCTCTCTCTCTCTCTCTCTCTCTCTCTCTCTCTCTCTCTCTCTCTCTCTCTCTCTCTCTATCTATCTATCTATCTATCTATCTATCTATCTATCTATCTATCTATCTATCTATCTATCTATCTATCTATCTATCTATCTATCTATCTATCTATCTATATGCCTAGGAGTTTCTGAACATCATGGCATGGAATGCATCCCAGTTTTCCATGACATGTTCATTACAAAACATCTCACTTGCACTGCTGAACCTGGTTTATTAAGCTGAATTCTCAGGGAGTCATTATAAGCAACCGTATGCTTCTGCATGCTAGCTTTTTTCATTCTGTAGATCGATTGAGTTTTCTTTCTAGATGCAATTTTAAATATTTCCATAATTTGTGTATTAGGTTCTATAATGAGTTGTTCCAGGTCATATTTATTTTAATTGAAAATATTCTAAAAATTGAGTATCATCAAGTTTATATTGTTTAATTAATTCTGAAAATGAAAGGAATTTACTATATCTAAAAATAAGTTCAAAATGTGTTATGCCTTTAGAGCAGTGGTCCCCAACCACCGGCCGCGGACAAATTGGTACCGGGCGCGCAAGAAATAATGAACTACTTCCGGATGTTTTATTTTGAAAATCCTAAACCGGATTTTACCCGTTACGTCTTGCGCGTCAAAATTGAGACAACTTGCAGCAGAATGAGTAACAAAACATTCTCAAAACATGTCCCCTCCTCCCCCACCCTCCCAACGACGGTGTCGGACTCCATACTTTAGTCACTATTCTACCAGCTGTAAGAGCGGAAATAGTCTTTATGGAGTTGTCTTTTACTGAGGAAATCTGGCGCCATAAAAGGTCAATTTAACTTAGCCTCCCAACTTCCCTTATGTACGAAGCCGAAGTGAGACAGAAAGAATATCTGGGAAATAAACTGTTTGGATAGATAAGGATAATAATTGGCTTGTGTTGCTCTTTTGAAACGGAGCAGATGTTGGAGGTCAATAGGTCTGAATATTCCCAAAGAAACTCCAATACACACTCATTTAAAAGCTGATGAAATTCTTACATAAGGACACACATCAAACACGGGCAGTAATGCTATTGGTCAAAACTTACCAACTTACACCAATGAAAATGAGATTCTATAAAACAGACTGACTCTAAGAATACGATGAGATTTTGGGGAGATTTTTGAGATTTGACTTTGTACTGTAAGATGATCTGTGGAACAGTGTAATACATCTCCACCCGCCGTGGCAAAAGGACTTGTCTCTGAGTATTATTTCTTATCTATAAATATAATTAAGAGTTAAGACCTTTTTCGATCCTACACAGCACATGAAAGTGGTAAATTTATCCATTGTTTCAAGTTGTTTTGTATTGATTCTTGAAGTGGTATGAAATTAAGATTAAACAAATCTGACAATTTAGGAGATCATTTAATCCCAAGGTACGAATTGTGCATAAAGGAATAGGTATAGTTTGGATTGTCTCATCCCATTTTAAATTATTTAAAGGTAGAACTGCAGATTTATTCTAACTTAATGAGTAATTAAATATTTTTGAGAATTAATTAATCTGATTGTTTCAATCATTAAAGAATATGCAGTAGTAATAAGATATCGTCAACATATATACAAATTTTATATTCTGTTGCGTTAATTGGAAAACCTTTAATATGAGAGTTTTGACGAATTGCTGCTGCAAGGGGTTCAATGAAAATGGAAAACAAAGATGGAGAAAGTGGACAACCCTGCCTTGTGCCTCTTTGTAAAATGACATTCTTTGAAATTATATTGTTGGTAGTAACAGTCGCTGCTGGTAATGTATAGAATAACTTAATCCAATTAATAAAAGAATCTCCAAATCTAAACCTTCTCAATATTGAAAACAAAAATGACCAATTTACTTCATCAAATGCTTTTTCAGTATCCAAAGTTACAATGGCTGAGTCTTGTTTATTTGTTAAAGCCATTAAGTTCAACAATCACCGTATATTATACTATTTTTAATGAAACCGGTTTGATCTGGATGAATGAAGGATGAGATGACTTTCTCAATTCTGATTGTTACTGCCTTTGTGATAATTTTCATATCTGTATGAAAACTTTCTCAATTCTGATTGTTACTGCCTTTGTGATAATTTTCATATCCGTATTTATTAGTGAGAGTGGACGATAGCTAGAGGTGACCGTAGGACCTTTGGCAGAACTCTAATAGCAGCTGTATTTAAATTTTTATCCCAAAAATGTTTATAAAATTCAGCTGGAAAACCGTCCGGTCCTGGTGCTTTATTGTTTGGCAGAAAGTGTATTGCACTGGTTAATTCTTTTTCTGTTAGTGGAGCTTCAATCATACCAATTTATTCATCTGTCAAATGCAGTAGATCAATATTGTTTGAGAAAGAGTTCATTTCTTCTTGGGAAGGATTATTTTCCTCAGAATACAATTTGGTGTAAAAATCTTGAAAAACATCATTTATTTCGTTCAGCGACTGGATCGGTTTCCCTGCTGAATCTTTAGGAACAGAAATTATATATTTTTCTTTGTTCTTTTTCAGTTGATTGGCCAAATATTTACCAGATATGTCACTACAGTGAAAGTTGTCTTGTTTAAGTTTCTGTAATAAAATATTAGCTCTCTTGTTTACAAGTGTATTTAGTTCATATCTTAGCTGACGTATTTTCTCTTCAGTTTTTTTCTGTTGAAATGCTTATTTCCTCTAAATTCTTAATTTCTGTCTCTAGCTGAGTTTGTTTTTCACTTTCCTCCCTTTTCTTATGGACATCATATGCTATGATTCTGCCTCTTAATACAGCTTTCCCTGTTTCCCATATCAATGATGTTGCAGTATTTGGTGACTCATTAGTCTCGAGGAAGATAAATGAGTCACTTTTTTAGGTATTTATCACACTATTGGTCTTCCAATAGTGGTAGATTAAGGTGCCATCTGAAAAACTTGGGAGGTTGTTTTTCTACATTCTAAGAGATAGATATGGGTGCATGATCACTGATCACAATCGAGTGTATATTAGTGTTTGTTACGTTTCCCATTAAGGAATTGCTTATTAGAAACATATCAATCCGTGAATATGAATGATGGACAGAAGAGAAAAAAGTAAATTCTTTGGAGACTGGATGTAATGATCTCCAGCTATCACTAAGGCCAAATTCACTCTTATATTGTTAAATTGTTTCTGAGATCTAGTTTTCTTATCAAGGAATGGGTTTAATACTGTATTAAAGTTCCCACCTATTATTATTTGTCTGAAAATTCTGAAAATACTGTAAAGAAATTTTGAAAAAATAATGGGCTATCTGTATTTGGACCATAAATATTGGCTATTGTTAGTGTCTGATTGTACATAGATATATTAATTATTATACCATGTTGTGAGTCGGGGTTTTGGGTTTTGTGTGGGGTTTCCATCTCCTTCTACCTGTTCAGGTTCTCCACCAGATGGAGCCTTGGAGCTGCTGTCACCAGAGGGCAGATCTGCTAATTATCATACACACCTGCAGAAACGTTGTCATTTTTCTGGCTTTAAGAGGAGTGAGACGTCAGTCTTTCGATGCCTGAGTGTTCACCTATAATGGTACTCTGGCCACACAGTTTGCCTTATCTGTGTTTTCTCTAGTTCTTCATAGATATTTTTTGGACTTAGCCCTCTGATCTCAATCCAAGGTTCTCAAGACCTGAGCTCCACTTCCAGTGTCCTTTGGGTTTCTCTCATGAGTCTCACAATCATCTGACCTTTTCCTGGTTCCTACCTCCATGACTGATGTCCTACTAGCTCCTCTTCTTCAAGCACCAGTGTTACCTGTCCGCCCTCCAACCTCACCACCATGAGTGGATCGCTGTCCACTCACCTCTCTAATTACTCTACTTCCAGTGTACATGTCTTCCCCAACTCTCCAGTGAAAGAAAAACCACAGAAGACCCATTCATTCATAACTGTTTATTTATTCAATAAAACTTTTTTCACTTTTCATTTTGCCTCCCAAGAGTGTTCTGCATGTGGGCTAAAAGCCTTCCAAAAACCATGACAGAACACTCAGGCCAAACTGACCCAACGGACGCTCTCGGGAAAGCTCTATCAGAACAGAACTCTCTCATTCAGTCTCATGATTCCTCTCTCAGATCTCTCAGTGAGCAACAAGCTCGAACCAATCAGCGTCTGGAGCAATTAACCAATCTGTTACAGAATCTTCAACTGGCTTCTCCTCCTTCCCTCCTTCCCCTGATCAAGCACCATCTTTAGCTCCTCTCACTCATCCTGCAGTTGCAGCCGCCCTACACGATGTCCATCCTACTTCACCAGAAAAATATGCAGGTGATGTAGGCCGTTGTGGGGATTTCCTGCTACAATGCTCACTGGCATTTAATCACTCCCCTCAGTGCTTCCCCCATGACTTCTCCAAGATAACTTACATTCTCTCATTACTCACTGGCAAGGCGTTGGAGTGGGCGGAGGCCCAGTTCGAAGACGTCAATGATTATAGTTGTACCTGTGATGAGTTTTTGAAAGAGTATAAGCATACATTCACTCAGGATCCTGATCACACTTTTCAGTCAAGAAACCTGTGGAAATTAAGACATGGTTGTAAGTCAGTCGCCGAATTTGCCCTTGATTTTAGAATCTGTGCAGCTGCTTCTGGTTGGATTGATTCCGCACTTAAAAGCCCCATTTTTTCATGCCCTCAATGATCCCATTAAAGATGAATTAGCCATCCTTGACGAACCCAGCTGTCTTAACGAATTAATTTCCCTTGCCACTTGTTTAGATAATCAACTGAGAGAATGCGGTAGGGAGAGATCCAAGAGAACTAACTACTCCCAGGCTCCACCCACCGAACGCTTCTGCCACACCATGCCCTCTTTCTCCTCCGAAAGCTGCAGAGTCTGAACCCATGCAGATCAGCAGAACCCGATTAACTCCGGAGGAACGCCAAAGGTGCATGCAGGCTAAGCAGTGCCTTTATTATGGGACAGCAGGACATTTTATTGCTCACTGTCCCATTCACCCAAAAGCCCAGGTCCGCCCGTAGATTTGGGGAGGCTGGCGGACCATTTGAAAGATAAAGCCTCTCCTCGACTGTTACTACCTGCCACTTTACTATTCAATAACGATTCCCTAAGCCTCTCCGTTCTCATAGATTCCGGTTGTGAGCGTAACTTAAGTGATTCCGCCCTAATTCAACAATCCCAGATTGAGACAGTCTCACTTCACTCTCCACTGGTAGGCCATTACCCCAGATCACTCACATGACCAAACCCCTCTGTCTCATTATCTCTGGATATCACAGTGAAGAAATTTTTGTTGTTGTTTTTCCCGACATCTAACTAATCTGTTGTCTTAGATTTTGACTGGTTACAACAACACAATCCATGTGTCAACTGGTCCGAATTACACATCGAGTCCTGGTCTTCATTGTGCCACTCCACCTGTCTCCTTTCCGCTGTTCCATCCAGCTCCTCACCGGTGCTCCATGATGAGTTGGATCCCCCGGAGCTCTCACTCATACCAACCGAATATCATGAGTATTCTATCTCCAATATCTCCAGTATTTTGTAAAAGCAAAGCTCTTTCCTTACCTCCTCACTTCCCATATGACTGTGCCATTGATCTCCTGCCCGGTGCTCCGTTACCTTCCACTCGGTTATTTAATATTTCACTCCCTGAAAGAGAAGCCATGGAGACTTGCATAAAAGACTCACTTGCTGCTGGCATTATTCGCCATCTGTCTTCCCCGTTAGAGGCGGGTTTTTTCTTCGTAGGTAAGAAAGACGGATCTCTGCGTCCCTGCATTGACTACCGAGGCCTTAACCAAATCACTGTCAAAAATAATTATCCGCTCCCTTTAATCTCCTCTGCTCTCGAACTGGTTCATAGCGCCACCATCTTCACCAAACTCCACCTCCGCAACGCCTACCACCTGCTCCCTGTCTGCCAGGGGTATGAATGGAAAACCCTTTTCAAAACTCCCATAGGACATTTTGAGTATCTGGTGATGCCATTCGGTCTCTGCAACGCTCCCGCATTCTTCCAAGCCCTCGTTAATGACGTCCTCTGAGATTTTCTGAACATATTTGTGTTTGTTTACCTTGATGACATTCTCATATGTCACTCCAAAACCCCGTCAGAACACAAAAAACATGTTCGTCTGGTTCTTCAATGTCTCCTATAAATAAATAATAATAAATAAACTATGCTGCTCAAAAAAATAAAGGGAACACTTAAACAACACAATATAACTCCAAGTACATCAAACTTCTGTGAAATCAAACTGTCCACTTAGGAAGCAACACTGATTGACAATCAATTTCACCTGCTGTTGTGCAAATGGAACTTTGTACAGAACAAAGTATTCAATGAGAATATTTCTTTCATTCAGATCTAGGATGTGTTATTTGAGTGTTCCCTTTATTTTTTTGAGCAGTGTATATGTCAAAGCACAAAAGTGTGAATTCCATAAATCAGCAGTTACCTTTTTGGGCTACATACTCGATGGCAGACAGATACGGCCAACTTCCAAGAAGATCTAAGCAGTTCTTGATTGACCTGTTACACAAACATGCGAACAGTTACAAAGATTTTTGGGATTCACTAATTTCTACCGTCGTTTTATTAGGAACTACACTCAAACAGCTGCCCCCTTAACAGTCCTCACCTCTTCTAAGATTCCATTTTTCTGGACCCCTGAAGCTGGGGGTTGCAATTTTAGGTTGGGGGCCATTGTTTGGTGGTTTCTTCTGACCGAGTCTATATACGCGATGGAATCCCATACTGCTGCAAGTTTCTCTGGAAATGTTAAGCTTCAATATCAGAAAGCCTTTGATCAGCTGTTCAGGATCTTAATTTATTTGCTCTTTAATGCCAGAAAAAAATAGGTTGTCTCTCATGCTCCTTGTTTGTAAATCCAGAAGTGTTTGTTTTATATCTTTATTTTTCACTGATGACAGAGTTCATTTGCAAAGTGAATGTCTTGACAGAAGAGTGAAGGCTTTTGTTTTCCTTTACCAAAGTTTCTATCAGTTGTTGACTGAATTCCAGACTATCATGCAATGCTTAAAATTCTTTATGCAATAATTAGAGCAATGGAAGTCTGTTTTTGAATTCAGACAGTTTTTGTTCAATAGACAATAAGATGTCACTCACTTCTTGAGGACTGGGATAGGGTAAGAGATGACAATGTGGGTGAGTTATCCGCTCTACCCCACAGGAACACCTAGTAGAGAAGGTTCCAACTCAAACCTTCTTTTAGAGGTTTGAGTTGGAGTGCTCTGTGTGTTCTTGCTTCTCTTCATGGTGCAGATCCGATTGAAACAATTGTCAATGTAATCCTCTAAGAAGTCTGCTTATTTCTGGAAATAAGCAGGGTTTTCATTTTGCCTCCCGTGAGTGCAGATTCAAACTTTAGAAAAGTTTGAATCTGCATAGAAAAGATATGCACCTTTTAAAGTTGAATTGCTGGCGTCTGGGCCTGCAGACTGGGTGTGGCACTAGGAAGCTGGTGGTAGTAGCTGGTGTTGTAGGTTTTGACCTACAAAACCTCTTTTGCTGCATTGAGGAATAACAGATTTAATGGACAAGTTTGTATTTTCCCACATAGAGAGATTACAGCTGAGTTGATTGTAGATGTTCCAGCCATGCTGTCGCATGCCAGCGTGCGCACCTGCTGCCCCACTCAACTGTGCTTTAAATTTTGCTTTTAAACTAATTATATTGATCCTGTGTCCAGAGACAGAGGGATAATCAGTAGGCCTAGCATCATGACCTCTTTGTTCTGAAGATCCTACAGCTTCCACTTTGTCTTTCTGACACGGCACCTCCTCCTCACCCTGACTCTCAAATTATTATGCAAGTTGGATATACTGTAGATGTCATAAAGATGACATTTTTTGTTTTGCTATTAAATAGATGGTATTGTGTCTCAGGGTTCTTTGAATCACTATGATTAATTTCAGAGACCTATGCGTATTAGTTTGTCAGGTGAGCTCAATTAAAGGAAATCTGCTTAAGAAGAATGTTCCAGATTATTAAGCAGGCCACAGGTTTCAAGCAATATGGGAAAGAGAAAGGATCTCTGCTGCCGAAAGAGAGACAGCAGGCTGAAATCATGGCACCGGCAGCTATTGCGGCATTTCCAGTGACAGCTGCCTTAGGTGCCACAGGCTGCAGTGACCTGCTAGGGCCCAGCAGCACAGGATGCCGGAACAGCCAGTGGCCTGCCACAACTTGGCATAGGGTGCCACAACGAGCTACAGCTTAATAATCGGCAACTTCTTGCTTCTTTGATGTATGTCATGGCTTTTGTGTCAGGCTTTAAATTAATTACTTTATTTTGATAAAAACAAAAACAAAAAAACCCCCCAAACAAATACATACATCCGTCACTGATTCAGTGACATATACAGCAGCTTCTGTGTCAGATTGAATATGAATGACTTTATTAAGAAAGAAAAAAAAGAAACTGTTTTCTTTTGTGTTTCCTCACAAAAGTACTGCATTTCCTCTTAATTGTTGCGTTCCTTCGCAATAAGCAAATACGCCCTTGGTCTATTTTGGATACATTTAAATGTCAGTTTAAAATTTCTAATATATACACATTTAAAGAGCCTCAGTGAAAATGTGTTTATACATTCTTAACTCTTTGGTGCAAGAAAACTGATTGAAAATCGATTTATTTACTACGGAAGTTTATTGTTATCACAAAGGAAAAAAATTAGAATGCTATCATGTTATAAAGTGATAGTTACAGTATGTTGAACAAACATGATAATGTATTGCATTTTATCATATTACAACATAATACTGATATTGTACGAATTTTTATGGATTCTGTGTTTTCCTTTATCCCTTTTATTTACGTACATACACACGCTGCTGCTTACAACCACACTTGTGTGTGACTGTTGCCAGTCATTTGTAAACAGACTGAAACTGATTAGACTACCCTTTGGGACCGCGGGAAACTAAACTCGCGCTACAATCTTTTGACCTCTCTTGGTTACATCCATAAGGTTTGCTAAGTGTGGCCATGCGGTGGATGGTGAATGTAATCTGTGTTTGCTCCATTTGTATGACATGTATAGCTTGTAACATTTCATGATTTTCGGCATTAAAAGCCAGTTTTTACACTTAACCAAATCTAACTGATTAATTGTAAAAATACGTAACCAAGTGTTTTAACACTTAAGTGTAAAACCAAGTGTACACTTGGGTTTTGGTCGCGTCCCAGAAACTTGTTACAGACGTGGGTGATGTACAGAGATAAAAATGATTGAATTACAGCAGAACGTAATAGTATGCGCACTGTGAGCAGGATCCTACATTGAATGGGAATGCACAGAAGGAAACGTCAGTCCGACTCTCTAGATGCATCGGCGTTCCTAACTGATCATCTGGAACGAAGCTGAAATTGGCTACTGGTTGTAGCTTCTGATTCGGGAAATGGCTGTAGGGCAATTATTACGGAATGAAAGCTTCTTCAATCATAAAAAAGGCTCAGATTTGCTGAACACTTTCTGTTCTGCTCAGAGTGTGCATACTATTACTGATTTCAATCATAATGCAAAGCAGCATCAGTATCTCTCAATATTTTAGACCAAGCATGAACATGACCAACTCCCGTTAGCCTCTAGCCTTCATTATGCCTTCACTACAAGCATAATACCGCCACCTTCTGAATATGAAATTATCACGTTTATACAATATAATTATTATGTTATAACGTGATAGCACTCAATTTTGTGATAGCAATAAACGTCCGTAGTAAATTAATCAATTTTCAATAAGTTTTTTTGCACCAAAGAGTTAAGAATATATACACACGTTTTTACTGAGGCTCTTTAAATGTGTATATACTAGAAATTTTAAATTGACATTTGTGACTGTATCCAAAATAGACCAGGGCATATTTGCTTATTGCGAGGGAACTCAACAATTAAGAGGAAACATAAAATAATTTTTTCCCCATGTCTCCTAAGGGGCTCCATAGCATGGCTGTGCTAAATCTGCTAAATGTGTTTTCTTTCTCTTATTTAAAAAAAACAAATAAATTCATTCATATTCAGTCTGACACAGACGCTGTGGTATATGTCACTGAATCAGTGACGCATGTATGTATTATTGTGCTATTTTGGGGCATACGTCAAACAAGCAAGAAGTTGACGTTATTAAGCTGTAGCTGGTTGTGGCACCCGTTGCCAGGTTGCGGCAGGCCACTGGCTGGTCTGGCACCCTGTGCTCCCTGGATATGTTCTCGGAGTGTGTTCTGGGGAATTGGCAGGAGTGCTGACAGACATATTCAATCTGTCTCTGGCCCATGCTGTGGTACCAACCTGCTTCAAAACCACGTCCAACGTCCCGATACCCAAAAACTCCAACCCATCAAGTCTCAATGACTACCGCCCGGTGGCCCTCTCTCTGATTATCACAAGGTGCTTAGAGCAGCTTGTCCTGGCACACCAGATCTTGTCTGCCCCCTACCCTGGACTCTTACCAATTTGCATACTGCCAAAACAGGAGCACAGAGGATCCAATTTCCATAGCGCTGCACAATGTCATCTCACACTTGGACAGTTAAAACAACATCGCTAAGATGCTGTTCATAGATTTCAGTTCGGCATTCAACACAGTTATCAAAACTCTTCACAAAACTCGTTGACTTAGGCATTAGTCCCCTTATGTGCAACTGGTTACTGGACTTCCTGACCAGATGACTCCAACATGTCCGGCTGGATAACTGCTCATCTGCCATCACCATAAACACCGGGGTACAAACAAGGCAGTGTGATGAGTTCTTTCCTCTACTCCCTTCTCACCCTGACTGCAAACCTGTCTATGGTTCTAATACCATCATCAAGTTTGCAGACAACACCACAGTGATTGGCCTCATCAAAAACAATGATGAGACTGCCTACAGGGAGGAGGTGGATTGTCTGGCTGAGTGGTGGACTTCAGGAGGACCACTGACCCTCATTCACCCATTCACATCAAAGGGATGGTGATGGAGCGTGTGACCAGCTTCAAGTTCCTGGATGTCCACATCTCAGAGGATCTCACCTGGACAACCAGCTGTTCCAAGCTGGTCAAGAAGGCTCACCAGTGCCTCTTCTTTCTGAGAACTCTGAGGAAGAACCAACCATCCTCGAACATCCTGGTGAACTTTTACTGCTGCACCATTGAGAGTATCCTGACCAATGGCATCAGCTGCTCTGCCTCGGACCAGAAGGTGCTGCAGAGGGTGGTGAAAGCTGCCCAGCACATCACCAAAGCACCGCTTCCTGCCATAGGAAACATCTACAAGAAGCTGTGTCTGAAAAGAGCTGGGAAAATCATCAAAGGCTGCGTTAACACTGCAGCCTGAAGTGACCCAATTCCGATTTTGACGTAATGCGACCTGTATACTATCATTTGATGAAAGTCTGAACAGCACAGAATGCGACCCATATCCGATACGTATATGATTCAAATGCGACCTAACTTCCAAGTCGCATTCATCCGAAATGATCGTCACTGACACTGGACAAATGTCACTGTTCTGCGTCCTGCGCAAGCGGGAAGAATAACAACAACCATGACGGACTATAATGAGTATTAAGTTGTTAATATGCTGCTCCCGTCGGACAACAACTTACTTACAAATATCTAAGCTATGCGCCACTATGTTTACTTCCGCAAGCACTGACCACTTCTTTTTATGGTGATTAGCAGAACACTGAGAATGCTGACTCTATTGCGCCCTCTACTGCGCATGCGGAACACTTTCAAGTCTTTTGCCCGTTCAGACTGCAGAACATATACAGGTCGCATATGTGTGTCAGTGTGAACAGCCTCAGTAAAAAAATCCGATTTGACAAAAAATCGGAATTGGGTCACTTCAGGCTGCAGTGTGAACGCAGCCAAAGACTCTGGTCATCCAGCACACGGACTCTTCAACCTACTGCCCTCTGGGAGGCGCTACAGGCGCTTACGGATTAGGATAATGAAACAGTTTCTTCCCCACACTCCTGAACTCCTGACATCTAAACAACTATGATGGCTGTATTCTCATACACAACAACACACGGACTGACATACCACTTATTACCTGCACTTAGCAATTAGTCACTATTGTATATACTGTATAGATATTCTACTCCTGTTTATAAAAAACTTAAATGTACAATTGTCATTTTTTTTTCTTTTTCTTGCTAAGCACTTCTGGATGGATGCAAACTGCATTTCGTTGCTTTGTACTTGTGACACTTGCAATGACAATAAAGTTGAATTCTATTCTATTCTAATTCTAAATGTATCTGTATCTAAAGCTTTGTAATTTATTTCTATAGTTCTAACAGCATTAAATAAACAGGCTCTCTAAAGGAACCCATGCTGGTGTCAGAGTTACACCAGTTTTTTTCTGACTGCTTGCTAGTTAGTGTTGTCTTCCCCCTCCCGGACTGACACACACATGCCCACGCGGACGCACACACACACCTGACCTCTGGCCTGCATGGAATGATGAAATACCCCTTTTTTATGAACATTTCCACTTTTTCTTACCAGGCAACAGCAGCTAATCTTAACTCTTCCTCAATCTGTCCCTCGTCACGTCTCTCTCATCATCCTCCTCCAACCATAATGAATCCCCTCAATCACTAATTCTCTGCTACTGAATCTGGTCCACACCAAAATTTGTTTGTAATTAACATATCGGTTACATTGACACATTTTTCTGAATGAAAAAAAGGAACAAAAAGGGAAGCCGTTTGTTTGGTCTGATTGTTATTTATACAGACCGGGGTGGGGCCCACCGAGTAGGTGGGCGTGGACTAAGGTTTTTTTTCAATGCTGTGTTGCGCGCAAAGGATAAACCCACTAACGATAACCTTAAAGGGCGAAGCCTACACAAAATAGAACGTTTATTTCATCATGTTGAGTTTTCAACCAAGCCAAATCCTCCCTTCTTGCTACCACTTCTTGTCCTCCATTACTCTTGGTCATACGTCTCTGTGGACTTCATTACGGGTCTCCCTCTTTCCAATAACTTCACTATATTACTTATCATTGTTGATAGATTCTCCAAGGTGACATGGTTTGCTATCAACATCGGTCAGACTAAATGCATCAATCAAGAGGTGATTGATTTAGAACTTAATTAGCTGCTGTCTGCATACCATGAGGGGTGGAGGGTATAGATAAGTAGCAGCAAGGACCTCAATGTTTGTGTTTAGTGGTGCAGATTGGCTCCTTGCTCCCCTGTTGGTCCTTTCCCAATCTCAAGGTGATCAGTCCTGTGACTGTCCAAACTCTGCCTTCCTAGAAGACTAAGGATCTGCCCCACCTTCCATGTGTCATAGGTCAAGCTCATTTCCACATCATGATTTGTTCAATACTTTGAGGTCCCCTCTGTCTCTGCCTCCCTGCCAGATTATAGACTGATTATAGACTTAATTTCCCCAGAATACTCCTGCATTGCCTCAACCCTGGCAGATCTCTACAGTTTTTCTGATATCAGACCACACTGTTCTCTTCCACATTCCCTTTGCAGAAACAAAGTCACCAACCTGCCTCATCACACTGCTGGAAGCAAAGTCATGTTTACTGAACAATTTTACTACATTTTACTACTGCTTCTTCAGTAAACAATTTATTTTATGCTATCTGCTGTGTTGTGAGTGCTCAGCTTTAATCATTCCACAGATTTCATAGAAGGGTAAACAACTTAGAGGGTTTAATTAATGGAAAGCATTTCACCATATAAAGTGATAGTGTGTGTAATACCTTCAGAGGTAGACTTTCTTTGTAAACTGTCTCCAGAAGAAGTGTTCTGAATTGGTACTATAAACAAAATTGAAATAGTTTGAACAAAATCTCTTCCTATTGTGTTAATGGGACATTCTTCTATTAGGAAAAGTTTTAAAGTTAAATTAAAATGTTCCAAAATAACAAAATCTTCCATAGGTGTACCTGTAATTATGACAACAATTTGTCCAAATGCTTTTTTCACAAAACAACACATGTCCAAGTTGCATGGAAGATTCACCTGATGGCTATCTAACATGCTTTATGGCACTTCCTACTTGTATATGACTTTTGGTTGAGAGTATCTAAGGATCTACACACAATCCCTGTAGTTCAAAAACCTAGAAAGAAGAATACTTTTAACAACTTGAAGAATAAACTTGTTTTAAATATATTGTAACAATTCATCAACTCTGCAAGTATAGATGGGTTGATTTACAGACAGAAAGATATTGTAAAAATCTGTTACCAAGCTGTGTTTTTATAGAGAATCAAAGAATAAATTTGGTTTGATCTGGTTTTCAATAATGATAAATCAGTTATTGGTGCCAGCTTGGGTTAAGAAGTGTTGAGTGGTATTGGCACCAGGAGTGGTGTTATTCTTGGACAGATTGATTATATACAGTATATACTGTGTATATATATATATATATATATATATATATATATATATATATATATATATATATATATATATACTGTATATATATATACTGTATATATACAGGGGTTGGACAATGAGACTGAAACACCTGTATATATATATATATATATATATATATATATATATATATATATATATATATATATATATATATACAGTATATGGTAGTGGTTTTGGTGGGGGAGATGGCTGCCTAAATAATAATAATAATTTAGTGAAATTATTGTACATTCCCTCTCCTTGAGCTGCCACCTTATCGTGGTGGAGGGGTTTGAGTGCTCCAATGATCCTAGGAGCTATGATGTCTGGGGCTTCATGCCCCTGGTAGGGTCACCCAAGGCAGACAGGTCCTAGGTGAGGGACCAGACAAAGCGCAGCCCGAAGACCCCAATGACGGATAAAAACATTGGACTTGGCGTTCCCTCGCCCGGACGCGGGTCACCGGGGCCCCACTCTGGAGCCAGGCCTGGAGGGGGGGCACGATGGCGAGCGTCTGGTGGCCGGGCTTTAACCCATGGAGCCCGGCCGGGCTCAGCCCGAAGAGGAAACATGGGTCCCCCCTCCCATGGGCCCACCACCTGTGAGAGGGGCCAAAGGGGTCGGGTGCAGTGTGGGATGGGTGGCAGCAGAGGGAGGGGACCCTGGCGATCCGATCCTCGGTTGCAGAAGCTGGCTCTTGGGACGTGGAATGTCACCTCTCTGGTGGGGAAGGAGCCGGAGCTAGTGTGTGAGGTCGAGAGGTTCCGGCTAGAAATAGTCGGTCTCACCTCGACGCACAGCTCTGGTTCTGGAACCAGCCTCCTTGAGAGGGGCTGGACATACTTCCACTCTGGAGTTGCCCAAGGTGAGAGGCGTCGGGCAGGAGTGGGCATACTTGTTGCTCCCCATCTCGGCGCCTGTACGTTGGGGTTTACTCCGGTGAATGAGAGGGTAGCATCCCTCCGCCTACGGGTGGGGGGACGGGTCCTGACTGTAGTTTGTGCTTACGGGCCGAACGACAGTTCAGACTACCCACCCTTTTTGGAGTCCTTAGAGAGGGTACTGGAGAGTGCTCCTCCTCGGGACTCCCTTGTTCTACTGGGGGACTTCAACGCTCACGTGGGCAATGACAGTGAGACCTGGAGGGGCGTGGTTGGGAGGAACGGCCCCCCCGATCTGAACTCGAATGGTGTTCTGTTGTTGGACTTCTGTGCTCATCATGGATTGTCCATATCGAACACCATGTTCAGGCATAAGGGTGTTCATATGTGCACTTGGCACCAGGACACCCTAGGCCGCAGTTCGATGATCGACTTTGTCGTCGTTTCATCGAGTCTGAGTGGACTGTGTTCCGTGCCTCCATTGTCGAGGCGGCCAGTCGGAGCTGTGGCCGCAAGGTTGTCGGTGCCTGTCGCGGCGGCAACCCTCGTACCCGTTGGTGGACACCTTCGGTGAGGGATGCTGTCAGGCTGAAGAAAGAGTCCTACCGGGCCTTTTTGGCCTGTGGGACTCTGGAAGCAGCTGATGGGTACCGGCAGGCGAAGCGGCATGCGGCTCGGGTGGTTGCTGAGGCAAAAACTCGGGCGTGGGAGGAGTTTGGAGAGGCCACGGAGAAAGACATCCGTACGGCTTCGAAGCGATTCTGGTCCACCATCTGGCGTCTTGGGGGGGGGGGAAGCCTGGGGACTCTGGGTTGGGCTCTCCAATCTCTGGGGACGAGGTCGCCGAGGTGGTTGAGAAGCTCCTCGGTGGCAAGGCTCCGGGGGTGGATGAGATCCGCCCGGAGTTCCTTAAGGCTCTGGATGTTGTAGGGTTGTGTTGGCTGACGCGACTCTGCAATATCGCATTGACATCGTGGGCAGTTCCCCTGGACTGGCAGACTGGAGTGGTGGTCCCCCTGTTCAAAAAGGGGGACTGGAGGGTGTGCTCCAATTATAGAGGGGTCACACTCTTAAGCCTCCCTGGCAAGGTCTATTCAGGGGTCCTGGAGAGGAGGGTCCGTCGGATAGTCGAACCTCGGATCCAGGAAGAGCAGTGTGGTTTTCGTCCTGGTCGTGGAACACTGGACCAGCTCTACACCCTCGGCAGGGTCCTGGAGGGTGCATGGGAGTTCGCCCAACCAGTCTACATGTGTTTTGTGGACTTGGAGAAGGCATTCGACTGTGTCCCTTGGGGAGCCATGTGGGGGGCCTCTGGGAGTATGGGGTACCGGGCCCTTTGATACGGGCTGTCAGGTCCCTGTATGACCGGTGTCAGAGTCTGGTCAGCATTGCCGGCAGTAAGTCAGGCTCGTTTCCGGTGAGAGTTGGACTCCGCCAGGGCTGCCCTTTGTCACCGATTCTGTTCATTACTTTCATAGACAGAATTTCTAGGCGCAGCCAAGGTGTTGAGGGGATCCGATTTGATGGCCTTGGGATCTCGTCTCTGCTTTTTGCAGACGATGTGGTCCTACTGGCCTCATCAGGTCATGATCTGCAGCTCTCGCTGGAGCGGTTCGCAGCCGAGTGTGAAGTGGCCGGGATGGGGATCAGTGCCTCCAAATCCGAGGCCATGGTCTTGAGCCGGAAAAGGGTAGAGTGCCTTCTCCGGGTCAAGGGGGGTGTCCTGCCCCAGGTGGAGGAGTTCAAGTATCTCGGGATCTTGTTCACAAATGAGGGAAGAAGGGAGCGGGAGATCGACAGGCGGATTGGCGCAGCGTCTGCTGTCAAGCGGGCGCTGTACCGGTCCGTCGTGGTGAAGAGAGAGCTGAGCCAAAAAGCGAAGCTCTCGATTTACCGGTCGATCTACGTTCCCACCCTCATCTATGGTCATGAGCTTTGGGTCATGACCGAAAGAACGAGATCGCGGATACAAGCGGCCAAAATGGGTTTTCTCCGTAGGGTGGCTGGGCTCTCCCTTAGAGATAGGGTGAGAAGCTCAGTCATCCGGGAGGGACTCAGAGTAGAGCCGCTGCTCCTTCACATCGAGAGGAGCCAGTTGAGGTGGCTCGGGTATCTGGTCAGGATGCCTCCTGGACGCCTCCCTGGTGAGGTGTTCCGGGCACGTCCCACCGGGAGGAGGCCCCGGGGAAGACCCAGGACACGCTGGAGGGACTATGTCTCTCGGCTCCCCTGGGAACGCCTCGGGGTTCCCCCGGAAGAGCTAGAAGAAGTGGCTGGGGAGAGGGAAGTCTGGGCCTCCCTTCTGAAGCTGCTACCCCCGCGACCTGACCTCGGATAAGCGGAAGAAGAAGGATGGATGGATGGATGGATATTGTACATTCTACCAGATGTACTTTTGTATTGATGTATGTGTATATTGTGATGTATATTGTTGTTAATCTAACAATATATTCTAATAAAAACTATAGCGATAAAACTATAGTAATAACTAGTACAATGTCAATATTGATCAACATCAATAGAAAATACGTCTGATAATGTTGATAATTCCATTGAGCTCTGATCCAGGACTGCATTACATTCTGTAGGTAGATGAAATGGTAAAAATGGCTTTGTGCTTGTATAGTGCTTTATCAAATCCCCAAGACGCCTTGCGCTTCACACTACAGTCATTCACCCATTCACAAATGGGTGACACGGGTAACAGTTGCATGCTCCTGCGTGTACATACCCCCTCCCACCACCGCCATTACCCTCGTTTTTGTGTTTACTGATTGTGCAAGTGATTGTTTTTATGTTGCATTTTTATGCTGTATGTATTTTTCCGGCGTCCTTATATTCTGCTAACCTTCATACCTTTAGTATGCATAATTTAATGCAATCTGCTGGGTTTCCATAGAAAAAACTTTTAATCTAGTTTGAATAAACAACTGAGCTTACTTAAAATGTTTATATGACTGAATTGAAATTATTTTTATTGTAAAGTTCCCTGAGACAATATTTGTTATGAATTGGCGTTATATAAACAAACTGATGCCCTGCAGTGAACTGGCAACCTGTCCAGGGTGTGCCCCGCTTCTCGCCCATTGACAGCTGAAAATAGGCACCAGCCCCCCTCACAACCTCACTAGAGATAAGCATGTAAGATAATGGAGGGATGGATAAATAAACTGAATTGGATTCAAATTAACTGCATATTTGAATGCTAAGTTTAATGGAGCAGTTAAACTAACCTGTTGATTGAGCACGCTAAGTAGTTACTTCAAATGTTTTCACAATAGAATAAGCATACTTGTTATTTAACTTTTTTGCTTAAGGTGTAAGAAAACATTAAGTACATTTATGCACCAATTCAAACAACACAGTTGAACTTTTACATGCTCCTACATTTAACATTTTTTTTTTCTCGTTCTCCAATTGTAGGTGCAGCTCCTATTATGATGGCTGAGCTGATGGGGTACTATATAATGGTCCTTTCAACTGTGGTCTTCTGGTCTCTCCCTTATAATACATCTTCCCTCAATCTGGATGATCCAAACGTCTGCAGTCACTGGGAGAGGTGAGTCAGAATTCTGCAGATATTTCTGTGTGGGGCTGAGAAAACTTGCAAGTACTTTTGATAGAATCTCCTTTATCAATTTGAGTTAAATTGATTTTATCATGAAACAAATTTTTTCCCCCTCACATTAATTCAAGAAACTCTATTTTCAAAAGAATAGAATATTTTTGAAAAATGGGGGACAGAAGGAGATGCAGACCAAGAAATAAAAAAGATAGTGAGCTTCAAACTCACTGGTGTTAGGGATTGAATGTGATTACTGTAGAAAGAGCATGTGTGGTTATTCATGAGACAGTCATGCGGGAGTTTTGTTGCAGGCCCTGCAACCAAATTCTTTTGGACAGACTTCAATTCTCACAGACTTATCTCACATAACTTTGAAAAACAGTAGTCAGATAGAAGTGGCACACTGAACAGTTTGAAATTTTAACTTATCTTACCTTCTCACGACAGACATAATGAATTTGGTTGTAAGTTTTAAGTGTCTTTCTTTGGTTTCAGTTACTCAAGGACGGTGACGGAGTCTTATGCTCATCGTTTTGATCAGATTTACTACGCCAACTGTCCAGACATCCTCAAGTGGTTCAAGTGCACCACATACAGGTCAGGAACATATCTTACCATACATCTAAGAGAATGCAGATTTTGTACCTGGAGTTTTATCAAAGTACAATTTTCACTTCTTAGTCATATACGTATGATGACAGAGTGGCTCACTTTTTTTATAATCAGCTGTTTTATAATCTGTGAAAGCTTTTTAATTTAATTTATAAGGGTACTTTTACCCTTATAAGTTATAAGGGTAAATGTCCTCAACAAGTGACCTCTGTTCCCGGTGTGATTACAGGGAGATGTATCGGACAGCTTATCGCAGAGGAGAGAAAATCATGTACAGGATAAAGTCACAGTGTTGCCCAGGTTTCTTTGAAATTGGAGAGATGTGTGCTCGTGAGTGCCTGTATCCCCTCCCACCACCACTATTACTCTCGTTCCTCTGTATACACACGCAGAACCACACACACGTTAAATGAATCCTTTTCACCATATTAGGACTTTGTCTTAACATTAAGACAAAGTCCTAACAAATTCAACACTTTTGAATTTTGGCTGCCATCCAGCCAAAATTATTTATTGGTTATTGTTAACTAATAATGTCTAAGTAAACAATATCTAGGTATACATTAATGGTTAACAATTGCAACAATTAATTAATTAACTGTTTGCATTCCTAGTTTGAACAGATGAACACAGCACCTTCAAGAATATGGTAATTGTTCCTTAGGATAAACCAGACTTGTGCAACTCCACAATTCTTTTCTGGCTCTTTTGGTTTATTTCTTTCGTTTTTCTAATTGTGTCAAACAAGAAAGCTCTATGTACCAGGTGTGGTATAAAATACATCCACAGGTGTGCCTCCACCTGTGGAACTTAAATGTGTCAATTAAGCTAAGGGTGGTTTCCAAAGGCCACCCGTAGCTGGTGGCCTTTGAATGTTGTTTTGTTGAAAATGATAAATATTTCCGTATTTCCCAACTGGTTTCTGAGACAGCATATTCTGAAACCAAATCACAAGGACTTCTATCTTATATTTTTAAATAGAAGTGATATGTTTGCAAAACATGTGCTACATTAGTACAATGTAGCACATGTACTAAAAGTCTGCAACATTGTGGTCTTTGAATAAAATGGTTATTGTGTAAAATCAGTTCAGGTATCCCTATGGATAACTTCCTGAAATTCTTCACAGTGTACCCAGCATCAGGTGTGGAGCAATTAAATATAGTAATGCTTGACATCATATCAAATCGTTGGAATATTAATATTTTTCATCAGTCCTGTGAGCACCTGGTTCCCCGTGTCATCTTCAACTTCTGAGATTTTCCTCACTGCTTAAATTTGGTAAATGGTAATGTTTTTGATAATTCTAACTAACCTAAAACAGAGGAAGTTTGGTAAAATGTCTTCAGACAGTAAGGAAAAAAGGCGTATGTCTTTTATTCATTGTATGGAAACTTGTGGTTTCAATTGTATATTGGATGTTTTGTAAATTGCATTGTGGATTTAGAGAGCTCTATAGATAATCTGAATTTAATTGACAAAATTAAAAAAGTCAAATGAATTCATCATTGTTTCTGCTTCCTCCTTGCACAGCACACTGTGAAGACAGCTGTGTTCATGGCAGTTGTATGGCACCCAACACCTGTCGATGTGAACCAGGCTGGGGGGGTTCCAACTGCTCCAGTGGTGAGTTCTTCAGCTGTTGCTGTCTGTGAGTGATCGTGTCATGTGTATGGCTGGTTTCCTGTGAAAGTACTCTGAACTCATGTTGAAAAAATGACTTTCAACTGCAGCCTATAAACCACACAGAGACAGATGGTTGCTTTGGTGTGAATGTCTTCACACCAAAGGTCATTTACATGACCTGCAGCTTAATGTTGTTTTGTTGAAAATGATAAATATTTCCGTATTTCCCAACTGGTTTTTGAGACAGCATATTCTGAAACCAAATCACAAGGACTTCTATCTTATATTTTTAAATAGAAGTGATATGTTTGCAAAATATTTTAACCTGTCAGTAGTTAAAGGTATCAATTATTTTCAGTGTAAAATCTGAATATGTTTGGTTTTACCGACAGGTAACAGGTTTTAGAAAATAATAAAAAGCTAATGAGGTATACTAAGCTCTTATCTACTAACACTGAAATCCACAATTCAACCAAAATAAAAAAATACAATGTAATGTCCATGCTTTCATGTGTAATAATGTTCTTTTTTCTGTGTCCTGGGATTCGATGCTTTTTCAGGATAAAAACTTGGAACATTATGCCTATGATACCAGTTAAACTCCCCCAGCTCTCCCTCCCCTGCCAAAAAAGTCATTAAACTTGGGGCATCGTGTGATGTAGTATTCCCCCTTCTCTCTGCCCCCTTTTTGTCTAACTGCTTGAAGAAAAATAGAAAAAGGCCACCAGCACCAACCAAAAACAGATTATAAAGAAACTGAAACAATCATAATTTTTTAAAATTATTCTCACATCTCCCTCTCTATAAGTGGAATAAAATAAGTCATTTATGAAATCTCTACACTCAGTTGCTTTTGTACAAGAAATTGGTAACCTTTATTGTGTAATGGTTTTTGGAATAATTTGGGCCCACATGCAGTGAAGCTCTCAGGAGACCAAACAGTTTGCGAGGCAAGGACAGGTTTTATCTTGGAGATGTGGAACGTGGGATGGACTCTGAGACAGGCAGCTGTTGGACTGATTGACATATAGACTGATAAAGAGTGGACCCAGCTTCCTAAGGATGGATTTGAATGGAATGTCACGTTAAAAGACCCAAACTTGGACTTCCGGGTATGACCGCAAGGTAGAAGGTCGCGTTCGACACTGCTCCTGACAAAAATCCTGCAAATTCTCTTTTAAAAATTACTGAACGCTACAACAACGGTAATTGAGTTTGATTTGGGTGAAACTATGCCAGGCCCTGGAAGAACGAGCAAAGATAAGTCAAAAATAACTATGCAATCCAAGTTGACGGACTACGGACCACAAAACGTGGAGCTTAGCACAAACGAAGCTAGCAAAAAAGTTAGCAAGGAGCCGAGCAGCAGCAAGGGAGTTGAAGAAGAACTAGCAGCTAACAGCGGTAAAATGAATAGCTCACTCGCCGACAAAGCAGATATACTTGGAGCAATAACGTCCTTAAAGTCTGAGTTTTCTGGAAGATTTGACGATGTTATGACAGCAATAGAAGCAGTGAGGAAAGAAGTGGGTGAGTGTGCGAAGTGTTTGACGCATGCAGAGGAACGTTTGTCCACGATGGAAGACGAGCAAATGTTGCTAATTAACAAAGTTAAAAGCTTGGAGGAAATGAAGAAGCTAATGGAGGAAAAAACAGTTGACATGAAAATGAGGTCTCGCCTCAACAACCTTAGATTGGTGAATCTCCCCGAAGGCGTAGAGGGCTCCGATGCCTGTGGATTTTTGGAAAGCTGGTTACCAGAAGTGTTGGAGTTGCCTGCCCTGAGAAATCCGCTGATTCTCGAAAGAGCTCACCGCGTTGGCCCGAAAAGAAATGCAGAAGCACCCCCAAGAACCGTAATTATGCGATTTCTTAACTACAAACAAAAGGATCTGATATTCAAAGCAAGTAAAACAAAAACGGATATCCTCTACAACACAGGTGTCAAACTCCAGTCCTGGAGGGCCACTGCCTGCAACTTTTAGATGTGCCTCTGCTGCACCACAGCTGAATAGAATAATTAGGTCATTAGCAAGGTTCTGGAGAACTGATCTACACAAGGAGGAGGTCATGAAGCCATTTCATTCCAGTGTTTTTTACCTGTGGCACATCTAAAAACTGCAGGACAGCAGCCCTTGAGGACTGGAATTTGACACCCCTGCTCTACAAGAACCAGCGGGTGAGATTCTACAACGACGTCGCTACAGAGATACACAAGCAGCGCAAGCAGTACGATGGAGTCCGCAAGCGCCTCCGCGAGCTCGGGCTGAGACATGGCATCATCCCTCCGGCTAAACTGGTGCTAACGTACCAAGGGGAAACCTTCAGGTTCAACACACCAGCAGAGGTCCAAACGTTCATCAATCGGATTCAGAAGGGACAGATAAGTGCAATGGAGTGACTGAATAGATGCAGTACTGATGGAGTGTAGCGTTGGTGCGTCTCTAATATACCTTTTTGTTAGATCATCATTATGTTGACATGGTATAACGTGAAGTTGCACACTTTATTATACTTTTTTTAATATATATATATATATACCTTATACTTTTAGTTTCATTGTTCTGTTGTGATGTTCTACCTCTATTATACACACTAGAGATCACCTCAAATGTATAGGGATAATTAGACTGTTGGAAACGCAGGAGAAGATCGAGTACAGTAGAATAGATCATAAGGATCTATACGTGTCAGTGGTTGGAAGCAATATACTGGGAGGGCCTGACCATTTGGTTGGGAACGGGGTTTTATTTGTTCAGGTAGTTTCAGGGATTGTGGGTGTATGTTAACTGTTCAGTTGTTTTTGTTGCCCCTCTTGGACATATTTGTGGAGTTATTGCATTAATGTCTTTTAAGTTGCATCAATGTCTTTTAAGTTGATATAACGCAGAGGACGGAAATTAAATGCACATCCTGGAACTGTAGAGGCTTACATAAAACAAAAAAAGTCAAACAAGTCATGAACAAACTGAAAGATTTAAACTCTAAAATAGTATTTTTACAAGAGACCCATCTCTTGGAGAAAGAAAATATAAAATTACGTAGGAGGTGGCAGGGGGATGTATATGTAGCTCCATTTACATCAAGAGCCAGGGGAGTAATGACCCTAATTCATAAATCTTCCTTTTCAGGTGACCAATGTTATTAAAGATAAATTAGGGAGATATCTG
Organism: Xiphophorus maculatus; assembly: GCF_002775205.1. Taxonomy (NCBI): domain Eukaryota; kingdom Metazoa; phylum Chordata; class Actinopteri; order Cyprinodontiformes; family Poeciliidae; genus Xiphophorus; species Xiphophorus maculatus. The sequence goes on from NC_036450.1 coordinate 379,697, forward strand.
ATTATTCAGGGGTCCATTTTACAAGAAACTCTGAACTTAGTAAATGTGTATGGTCCCAACACTGATGATGATGTTTTCTATACCAACTTCTTTCTTGCCCTTTCATCGCTGACAGAAAAATACATTATAGGGGGCGACTGGAACTGTGTTCTGGACTCCGCTCTGGACAGGGCTTCAGGAGCTGACCAAACGCACACAAGAAGTAGAGAAACAATATGTAATTTTATGAAAGAATTAAATTTAGTAGATATCTGGAGACATTTAAAACCCACTGAAACAATCTACTCATGCCATTCAAAAGCATTTAGAACATACTCGCACATAGACTATTTTTTGATTTCAAAAGAATTACTCTCAAATATTACTGATTGTTGCTATGATAGCATACTAATATCAGATCACGCTCCCTGTAATTTATTATATTCTAATAACAACATGTTGAGAGACCCTCCTGGATGGTGCTTACACCAGAAATGGCTGAAAGATGAGAAATTTCTTAATTATGTTGGAGAAAAGATAGACGAATATTTCAGTTTCAATACCACACAAACTTCAGCCTGTATAAAATGGGACGCTTTTAAGGCATGTTTGAGGGGTTATATAATCAGTTACACCGCATCAAAATCTAAAGAACAACGCAAGAGCAGATCACAATTAGAATCTAAGATTAAATTACTAGAACTACAAGCTTTTAGAAATGGCAACACAGAAACAGAGAAGGAATTGCTGTTATTAAAGGCGCAATATGAAAAAGAATCTGCAGACAGAGCGGCCTCCAGTTTATTAAGATTAAATCAATCATTCTATGAACAAGGAGAAAAACAGGGGAAACTCTTGGCATGGCAAATAAAACAGCTGGAAGTGCAAAAAAACATAACCTCTCTTATTAATAGTAAAGGGGAAATTTTAGTAGACCCAATCAAGATAAATGAAGAATTTAGAAAATACTATGAAAGGCTGTATGATTCTCAAGACACCTCCGATTTACAGGAACACGACTCATTTCTAAACTCTCTGTGCTGTAGTGGCGCAGGGGGTTAGCACGCCCCACATTTGGCGGCCTTAGACCCACGGACGCCGCGGGTTCGACTCCCGGTCCCGATGACCTTTGCCGCATGTCCTCCTTCAAAAATGGCGCTGGCTCCAGTCGTGTGTGTGTTAATCTGTGTGTAAAAAATTCTTGCTGTAACTGCGAAATAATTTCCCTGCTGGGATGAATAAAGTAATTCTTCTTCTAAATAAGTTAATTATTCCCTCGATAGATGAAGGTTATAGAGAACAATTGGAAGCTGAAATTACAGAAGAAGAGCTGAGTAAGGCTATTGACTTCATGAAGGCAGGGAAGAAAGCTGGGCCTGATGGGTTCCCTATAGACTTTTATAAAAAATTTAAAAAACAATTAGTAAGTCCTATCTTAGAGATGTTTCAGGAGACATATTGTAATGGTGGCCTACCAAAATCTATGACAAGTGCTTTAATCTTTGTGCTACCCAAACCAGGGAAACCCAGCAATAAATGTGAAAACATGAGGCCAATAAGTTTGCTTAATGCTTACCTAAAAATACTCTGTAAATTATTAGCAATACGCTTACAAGATTCACTTCCTTCAGTGATACACAGGGATCAAAATGGCTTTGTTTTGGGTCGGCAAGGTCTGCACAATGTGAGGAGGCTTCTAAACATTATTCATGGCTTGGGTGTTAAATCAGGAACTGCATTTCTTTCTCTAGATGCCGAGAAGGCATTCGACCGAGTCGAATGGGCCTATCTTTTCAACATTTTAAATCGTTTTGGTTATGGAAACAATTTTTAAAAATGGATACACTTATTATATTTAAAGCAGAAAGCAAAAGGTTTTGCGAGGGAATGCAAAAGAAAAAAAAATTCCCCATATCTCCTAGGGGGCTCAGTGTATTTCAGTCCGTTTTCTTATCAATATGCGAGATTTTAAAGCGATGCGCGCTCCCGCGACAGGGCATGTAATTCTTGGCAGGCATGCGTTTCTCGGCATAACACCGGCCCTGCAAGATGAGTAAAATCCGCTGCACTGCACGCAGAGATAAGCAACAAACAGGAGATTTAATTCAATGGTGCTAATGTGGTTTTAATAGCTCTTCCATTTCGTTTATTTCGAGTTTTTAATAAGAATTACAGAAACTGTTGTGGTTGCTCAACCTTGAGGGACGAGTTTTTCAGATCTCAGTGCGGCCGCGCGCATTAACTCTGTCTGACCAAGTGTACAAAGCATTTGATATGGATTGGTGCACCGTTTAACCGGAAAAATAATACTAATAAAATAATAATAATAATAATATAAAACCAGCGTGATGTGGGACTACAAGGCGAGCGTGAAAGCTCCTCACCGGGCTGAACCTGCATGATGAGGTTAGCTCTGGTTCGTTAACCACTAACGCTCCGGCCAACCGGGACCATAAGACATAAGTTTTACAGGGAAGACAGAGCCACACGCTGGGCAGCGTGTTGAGATGTAAACACCGTGCATAATTCTGTCCACAAAGATAAATCATTCTCACCACTCGCTCAACGCGCAAATGGCTGCAAACAGACGCGCGACTAGTTATTCCTGCGGTTCACAGAGCTGCGCAACCAGAGCTGACGCGGTTCGTTTTAAAGTCTTACCTTGAGTTCTAGAAAGAAAAATAACTACCCACACTAGGTTGATGTAAAAATCCCTACCGGTCAGTCTGTGTCCAATTTGAGTGCTAGCTCAGTGCCGAGACACAGACAGAAAATATAATGTTTATTCAGCGGGACTTTCATGCTACAAAAAAAAGGAAGAAAGCTAAATAAACTAAATATAACCTACCCAGCCATACAGTCACAGTGAGCTGTGACTATTCCCCCACATGCTTCGTGTCTGGCCCACGAACTATATTCGTGACACGAACATGGGGTTTCTGTAGATCGATGCGAATAGTTGACCTACACTGGACCTGAATCCAGCTTCCTACAATGACTCAACATTAACGTGCAACTCCAGCATGAATTTGGGTTTAGAAAAGCATGATAAATTATTTACCAGGAGATCCAAGCAGAGCTGCACAGTGGCGCAGTTCTTAGCACTGTTGCCTTGCACCAAGAAGGTCCTGGGTTCGATTCCCGGCCGGGGTCTTTCTTCATGGAGTTTGCATGTTCTCCCTGTGCATGCGTCGATTCCCGGCTGGGGTCTTTCTTCATGGAGTTTGCATGTTCTCCCTGTGCATGCGTGGGTTCTCTCCGGGTTCTCCGGCTTCCTCCCAGAGTCCAAAAACATGACTGTCAGGTTAATTGGTCTCTCTAAATTCTCCCTAGGTGTGTGTGTGTGCATGGTTGTTTGTCCTGTATGTCTCTGTGTTGCCCTGCGACAGACTGGCGACCTGTCCAGGGTGTACCCCGCCTCTCGCCCGGAACGTAGCTGGAGATAGGCACCGGCACCCCTCCCGACCCCATTAGGGACAAAGGGTGAACAGAAAATGGATGGATGGATGGAGATCCAAGCACACAGAAATAACATGGGTTAGTTCGTTGTTAGCCATAGCATCGTCATCATAGACTAATTACTTAAAATAGCACAACTCACTACTCACCCGGCAGAAACAAGTCGACAGTAATTCAATGCTTCTTTTGATCCTAAATGCTCCACTCAACCTGAAACTAAATGATTGTATTATACAGGCTTTTGAAAGCTTTCTTCTGGCTTGTCTTATAATATGAGGTCTGCAGCTCCAGATAGCTAGTTATGTGGATCGCCTGATTAGGGTAAATCTTCAAGATTTAGTCTTTTTTACCAAGATAATACTGATCATATTCTAAATATACCCGTATTTTTTTTGTGATACCTCGTCTGTTCCAGCCTATATAGGGCATTAGTTGTGATAAATTTTGCTTTGTTTTGAATCGGAGAACTCCCCTTCCGGCCCTCCATTTGAATTTCGCGCCTCATCCGGGTCACGTGTCTTCAGACAGCAATACGGCGCCCCTTGTCTGAGAACAAGTTTTAAATATTAAATCAGGTGCAATGATCAGTTACTCAGTACTTGAGTTGACTTTTAATTTAAGTTTATTTGATAGGGACACAGACACACATCGACATAGACAAACTGAACAGAACAGTCCCATGTTTGCATCAAAGAGCTTATAGCCACAGCTAATTCTCAGCACTTGTCCCTACATGGGCTTTTTAAGCAGTACATAAAAAACTAGTAAAAATTTAAGTAATAATCATTTGAAATAGCACAACATAATGTTGACAACATATACACAATCTTGCAAAACAATGAGACATAAAACATTAAGTATGGATACAGTTCTGTTTTTGACATAACCAGAGTTTTGTTTGTTTGTATGAACATACTAAAACTGGTTACAGACTTTAAACTGACAGGAAGTGAGTTCAAACTGCAGATCCTCTCAGACAGAGCCCTTTGATCAAAAGTGGTTCTACGAAAGGGAACCTTACCATTTCTATTTAAAGCTGCTCTAGTAAATCTGCTGTTGCCTTGCAATCTCTGCATACAATGGCTTACTGGTGTAGGTGCAAGTCCATTTAAAATTTAAGAATTCATTTTAAAAGGTTATAACTCATTAAATAAAGTCCAAAAGGCCAAATTTAGCCACAATGTGACAGTTCTATCAAAATATGTTTTGCACAACATAATGTGTAAAAAACAATATGCTTTACTTAATTAAAGCTTAAGTAATTTATTAGACGGTTCCTTTCTACTTCCACATAAGTAAAAACCTGTTGAATGTATACTACTCTGGTTGGAGTACTATATACAGAGGACTGACACTCCATAACTAACCCACCGCTATGTATGAACACTCTATAAATCAACCTTTTTTTCTTTTTCTTTCTTTTTTCTTTCTTTTTTACCAAAAAACACTGCCATAAAATAATGTCTGTCACTTCAACAGCCATCCCACCCCATGAGAGTAGGACGACACAGGCCATTGTGGGCGTCCATTATTTTAATTTCTGAAAGGTAGCAACCCTACCTGCGGATCATCAGCTTCCTCATGGGGGCATAAGAGGAGTTGACTGCCAGCACTTTGATGCCAGAATGTTAAACTTCATGGTAACTTCTAGCCTCCTGAGACTAGGGTTGCTATTTGGCTGTTAAATGTTGCATCCTCAGTGGGGTCCTGGAGGGTGCTTGGGAGTTCGCCCAACCAGTCTACATGTGTTTTGTGGACTTGGAGAAGGCATTCGACTGTGTCCCTTGGGGAGCCATGTGGGGGGGCCTCTGGGAGTATGGGGTACCGGGCCCTTTGATACGGGCTGTCAGGTCCCTGTATGACCGGTGTCAGAGTCTGGTCAGCATTGCCGGCAGTAAGTCGGGCTCGTTTCCGGTGAGAGTTGGACTCCGCCAGGGCTGCCCTTTGTCACCGATTCTGTTCATTACTTTCATAGACAGAATTTCTAGGCGAAGTCAAGGTGTTGAGGGGATCCGTTTTGGTGGTCTTAGGATCGCATCTCTGCTTTTTGCGGATGATGTGGTCCTGTTTGCTTCATCAGGTCGTGATCTGCAGTTCTCGCTGGAGTGGAGGCCCCAGGGAAGACCCAGGAGACGTGGGAGGGACTATGTCTCTTGGCTGGCCTGGGAATGCCTTGGGATTCCCCCAGAGGAGTTGGAACAAATGGCTGGGGAGAGGGAAGTCTGGGCCTCCCTTCTGAAACTGCTACCCCCGCGACCCAACCCCGGATAAAGCGGAAGAAAATGGATGGATGGATGTTTCATCCTGTATTACGGGATGTGATTTTTTCTGTATCTATATAAATGTCCAACAAACACACCTATCAGTGTAACAATAATGACCAAACTAAAACACAGGAAATATTAAAGTCAGCAAAATTGTCGTGGCGGGAGCTATAAAAGACCCCCCAGAATGCTACAGTCCGGTGCTGTTGTCATGGTTGCCTAGTGACAGACACTAAACAGCTGAATTAAGCTGCTATCAACCTGCATTCTTTTAAAATGTCCTCCGCCATGTCCTTAGAAGCAAAAACTGTTGCAAAAATACAGATGTGAGTGGAAAGACACACATCTCAGGCTGAACAGTCTCAGTGAGAATGAATACAAGCAATTGAAAAAAAAAAGTTAAATCAGGTGTTGTGATCAGGTGTTGAGTAGACTTTTTACCCAATTTTTTTTTTACACTTGCTTAGTTAAAGCTTGACTGATTTATTAGACAGTTCCTTTCTACTTTTACTTAATTAAAACCATGTTGAACATTTGCTAATCTGATTGGAGTACAATTTGGGGATACTGTAACCCACCTCTATGTATGAATGACTGCTCTATGAATCACTTTTTGTTTTTAAACAAAATACACTGCCATTAATATGTCTATCACTGCAGTGGCCATCTCACCCGACGAATGTAGGATGACAGTGGGCGTGGGCGTCCCTTATTTTAATTTCTGAAAGGTGGCAACCCTACCTATTTTCTGGTGAATTTAACCTGTCCTGTGTTTTCCTGCCAAGGTAACCACGAAAAAAGTTTGGACTAAGTTCCTGATCGCTGATCTGAGCAGTTTTACTGCCAACAAACCTTCAGCATTTTTCCGGACAAATCAGATCTGGCACCTCAGTATTCACCTGGGCAGAAAGTTTGGGTCTTTTTTTTTCCAACAATATTTTTATTGTGTTTTTTACAGATATACCTACCATATAACCAATACAATAAACAAGACCAACAAACGCCCTCTTAGATACATATCTGCATACATTCCTTTAAGTGTACAGGAGATAATAGTCCACTGCTGAGGCTCCCTTTTTTAACATTATGGTTTGACATTAATCTCGTCTTTAGCTGGCTTCTACGTCTTGTGACAAGTCCTCTCCTTCAACAAAATTCCTGAAGGGTCTCCAAATGTTTTCAAATAATTCGCTTTTCCCTTTTTGGAGATATGTTATGCGTTCCAGAGGTAAAGTCTTCAGCATTTCCCTGATCCATTATTTGATGCCTGGTCCTGTTGTTCTCTTCCAGAATAGTGCTATCAGTCTTTTAGCTTGAAGTAGACACATATCAATCAATAGTAGCTCACATTTGGTAAACAAGGTATTTTTTGGATACAAACCTAAAATTAGGAAAACCGGGTCTAGTGCAACATCTTTTGACACAAGATGTTCTACAGTTCTTTTTATTGCATACCAAAATTTTTGAATTTCCCTGCAAAGTCCCCTTTTCTTCTAAACATTTTGTGCATATATCTGGTATATTAGGATTGCACCGATTTAAATTGACTGGTAGTGTGAATAGATTCACATTAACCATTTGTATTGCAGTAACCTTAAGCGAGAGTTAACAGTTTGTTTCTGAGCCTTTGTATAGACAGACTGCCAATCCTCCAGTGACAGGTTTACTCCCAGGTCTAATTTCCAGGCTTCTAGTTTCAGTGCCGAGTCCTCTGGGGAATTTAAAACCATAAAGTTGTAGAATTTTGAAATCGCACCTCTACTTGCGCTGTCTTTGCAAATCATTTCTTCTAGCTGGGACTTTGGTGGCTTGGTTAAATCTTTGGTTTTTTGTCCTAATGTAGCTTCTAAGCTGAAGGTATTTAAAGAAGTATTTTCTATTTATATTACATTTTTGCCTGAATTCTTCAAAAGACATCATGTAAGCTGAATTTGTTTGATACAAATCATGAATTTTATCTATTCCCTTTGCGGCCCATTGTCTAAATACAGAGTCTGTTCTTCCAGGACTAAAATCTTGGTTTCCCCATATAGGAGTAAACTGTGATAATGTAACTGGTTCTTTTGTGAATTTCTTTACTTCATACCATATTTTGATCATGTTTTTAACAATAGGATTAACTGTTTTTCCCAACAGTCTTGGGACTGAATCAGAAAAAATGTATACAGGTAAAGGTGGACTTACAGATTCAGATTCCATTTCTGTCCATTGCGGGGCGTCTCTGGCATTAAAGTAATATCTAATAGTCCTAAGTTGGGCTGCCCAATAATATCACTTCATATTCGGACACCCTAGTCCTTCCTCCTTGTGAGGTAAATGTAAGAGCGACATTCTAACCCTGGGCCGTTTATTTTGCCATAAAAACCCAACAATTAACTTCCTAAAATTATTAAACCAGTTTGCAGGAGGCGGCAGGGGGACATTCTGAAAAATATACAATACTTTTGGAAGTATATTCATTTTGTAGGTGTTGATCCTGCCAATCAGTGATAAGGGAAGGGGCATCCATCTATTGATATTTTCAGTGGTTTCTTTTGTTAAACATTCATAGATCTTCTTTACAATCATGTCTAGATTTGAAAATATTTGAATTCCTAAATAAGTGAAATCTCTAACCTTAAATTCTGAACTTATTTCTAGGGACATTTCTTTTTCATCCAATAGTAGTAATGAAGATTTAGCTTTATTTATATTATACCCTGAAATATGACCATATTCCTCTATTAAATTAAGCAAACTTGGAATAGATTCTTTTAAGTTTGAAATGAACAGGATTATGTCATCTGCATATAATGAAAGTTTGTGTTCTACTTGTCTAATTGTAATGCCTGCTATAGATTTATGGGACCTTACAGCTATAGCAAGAGGCTCCAATGCTAAAGTAAATAACAAAGGGGACAAAGGACATCCTTGACGGCATCCTCGTTTGATAACAATTGGTTTGGACACATTTTTATTTGTTAATATTTCTGCAGTAGGATTTAATATAAGGTTATGTGTGTCATGAAACGGTGTGGTGAAGATAGTGAGGCAAACGCTGTAGACCCATGTTGAAGTGAGAAATTATGATTTTAATGAGAGAAGCACACAATCCAAAGTCCACAATCCTGGCAGCACAGCAGAGCGGAAGACAAAGGTTCAGCACTGGTAGCAACAGGGTTTACGAATGGACAGCAGACGAAACAATGACTAGGACCCGACAGAGACGCAGACACACAGGTGGCATTAAATACACGGGAGGTTAATCACAGAAACGAGACACACCTGGGAACAATCAAGGGGAGGACAGGACAAGGAAGAGACTCAAGGACACAGAAAACAATAAATAAATACACAGGAAAAACTCGGAACATGACAGTACCCCCCCCTTAAAGGGCGGCTCCAAGACGCCCAAAACAAAAAAATACACAACCAGGGTGGGCGGAGAGCCGCTGGAATGGGGGGCCAGAGTCCATAAAAAACGAAAAACGACCCACAGGGTGGGCGGAAACACAGGAAGGGCCAAGAGTCCAAAAACAACAACAAAAAAAAAACTACCCGCAGGGTGGGCGGAGGCAGTGGAGGCAGGAACCAGGGAGGTGGTCCGGCGGCCATCCGCGGCGCTGGAGGCGGGAACCAGGGAGGTGGTCCGGCGGCCGTCCGCAGTGCTGGAGGCGGCGACGAAGAGTCTCCGAGGCCACCCGGAGGCAGCGACGACGAGTCTCAGGGGCCACCCGGAGGCGGCGACGAGGAGCACAGAGAGTCGGGGTCTCGGGAGGAGCACTGAGGGTCTCGGGAGGAACACAGAGAGTTGGGGTCTCGGGAGGAGCACAGAGAGTCGGGGTCTCGGGAGGAACACAGAGAGTTGGGGTCTCAGGAGGAGCACAGAGGGTCTCAGGAGGAACACAGAGAGTTGGGGTCTCGGGAGGAGCACAGAGAGTCGGGGTCTCGGGAGTAACACAGAGAGTCTCGGGAGTAGCACTGGGAAAGTCTGGTGGGGCCAAGAACCTACTAACTGGGGCCGAGAACCCATTAACCGGGGCCGCCTGTCGGCCTGGAGCAGTCTCTGGAGCAGGGGCTGCTTAATCCAATTAATTAAAATGCATTTTCTAGCCAAAAGCAATAATTTGTCACAAAGTTTGAAGTGTGATTGTGTCAGAGTGACTGATTTTGAAGGGAGGCCAAGAAGAAACAGACCTGGGTCACATCTGATTTTTACATGAAACACGTCACTTAGCTCTTTAGAAATTGCACTCCAAAATCGTTTAATCAGTCTGCATTGCCAGAAATAATGGTAATACGTTCCAACCTCTCTTCCGCATTAATTGCATAAGGGAGAGAGCTGGCGGTCCATCTTATTCAATATAAAAGGTGTTATATGTAGACGATGTAGTATTTTATACTGTGTTTCTCTGAGCGTATTACATATAAAGGTTGAATTAATGGCATCCTCGATGTATACTGTGTCAAGGTCTCCTTCCCATTTCCGTGCAATGTCCCCGGCACCACCTGGGGTAAGAGAGTAGAGAACTGCATAGAAAGCAGAAATAAAATGCCTAGGATTTTCCCGGTCGACAAGGAATTTCTCAATCTCATTGTGTGTGACCAAGCCAGAGTGAGAGAGCCTCATAGAACCAATGAAATGGCGAATTTGGAGAAAACCAAAAAAGTGTTCTTTAGGGATACCAAATTTTGACTGCAATTGTTGAAAAGTCATGAGTACATTCTCTGTAAACGGATCTCCGATCACTCTCACTACTCTGCTATGCCACAGGTCAAAAATGTTGGGCTCAAGGCCTGGGATAAAATCCTGGTTTCTTGTAAGAGGTGTCAGGAGTGAGGAGCAGAGCCCACCTCCTGAGTGGTTCCAAATTCTCTGAAACACCCTAACTGTGTTATAAATGATTGGATTATGTTTAATAGCTCTTGATAGCCTTTTCCTATCTCCAGTTGTGAGGCTCCACAAGGAAGCAGGCTGAGAGGCCCATGAGTCAAGGCAAGGGTTCGAGTTGAGATGAGCATGTAACCACTCCCACAGATAACGAGCATGGCAAGCCCAATTGGAATAATAGATGTTTGGCAAAGCCAAGCCACCTCTGTCCACAGGGAGCTGTAAAGATGTGATTTTCTGTCGTGGTCTCTTGCCATGCCAAATGAATCTGGAAAATGCTCTCTCTATATCTGCAGAAACTTTTTTGGATAGCCAAAGGGGTAACATTTGGAGGGGATATAAAAGTCGTGGGAAAATGTTCATTTTAATTAAACTTATACGCCCCATAAGTGATAGAGGAAGGTCAAACCACCTTTCTAAGTCCCTTCTTATTTTCCTAAGTATCAGAGAGAAGTTAAGCTTACATAGCTCTGTCAGGTTAGGGGACACATTAATTCCAAGGTAAGTGAAGCCATGTTGGGAACATCTCAGGGAACAACTAGGGGGTAGGTCCTGGACAGTAGCACTACCTAATGGCATTGCTTCCGATTTATCAAAATTGATTTTATAACCTGAGAAAGAACCAAACTCATAAATAGTGGACAAGATGGCTGGTATTGAGATGTCAGGTTTTGTTACAAATAGCAGAATATCATCTGCATATAACACTATTTTATTAACTTTACCGCCAATCATCACGCCATGTACTGTATATTTTGTTGTGATCTAATAACCACTGCTAGGGGCTCCAGTGCCAAAGCAAATAGAAGCGGGGATAGAGGACAACCCTGTCGAGTTCCCCTATGTATTGCAAAAGGTGGAGATAGAACTCCATTAGTCATAACACAGGCAGATGGGGAACTGTAAAGTATCTTGATCCATTTCAGAAAATTGCCTCCTATCCCGAATCTCTCCAAAACATTAAATAAGTACTTCCACTCAATCCTATCAAATGCCTTTTCAGCATCTAAAGATACAGCAAAGGCTCTACAATTCGTTTGGGTTGAGTACTGAATTATGTTAAGTAACCTTCTCATATTTGTGAAGGAGAAACGATTTTGTATGAACCCAGTCTGATCTGGGTTTAAGAAAGTCAAAAGCTTCTCCAGCCTCATTGCAAGTAATTTAGAGAGCAGCTTACTATCTACCCCGATAAGGCTAATAGGTCTATATGAGCCACAGATGTCTGATGGTTTATCTTTTTTAAGGATGAGGTTAATGTTTGCTAGGTTAAGTGTTGGCAGCAAGTCTCCACGCCCAAACGAGTGTATAAACATGTCAGTAAGTGGTCCCACCACTAGGTGGCTTAGTTTCTTGTAGAATTCTGGATAGAAGCTGTCAGGTCCAGGAGCTTTTCCACCCTTAAGGGAGGTGATGGCTTCTCTGACTTCTTTCTGAGAGATTGGAGCACCTAAGACTCCTTGTTGTTCCTCTGTCATGCTCCACTTAAGAAATTTGTTATTTTAACATCGGATGAATTGCATTCAGATGAGTACAGTTTTTGATAGAATTCCCTCATAACCTTATTAATGTCTGTTGTTTTGTGTTGTCTGTCTCGGTTATTGTCTTGTAATGATGAAAATGTGTTTGCTTCCATTCTGCCTTTTGTTAGCCTTGCTAGTAGCCGGCCTGGTTTATTCCCTGATTGATATAATCTGTTTTTAGCAAAGAAGATGGACGATTCTGCTTGTTTTGTTAGTAATTGATTTAAAGCTGAACGAGCTGCTTCTAGTTTTTTAGACAGTGCTCTAGAAGGTGTATTTTTAAATTGCAACTCTGTCTGTTGTATTTTTCTTTCTAAGTGTAGTTGTTCTTTAATGGCGGCTTTTTTCTGAGCTGTGGTATATGATATGACACTTCCCCTAATAAAAGCTTTAGCCGTCTCCCAGAGCAATGAGGGGTTGACATCTGGGGTCTTATTAGTATCCATAAAGAAATTCCACTGATCTGTAATGTAGTCAATAAAAGATGGATAGCTCAGTAAAGAGGGATTCATCCTCCAGTGGCGAGAAGCAGGATCAGCATAAGGGGGGCTAATACATAAGATAACAGGAGAGCGATCGGAGATTGTACATGTACTAATTGAACAGTTGCTAACTCGATCCAACACCATTCTTGAAGATAAGAAGAAGTCAATCTGAGAGAACGTTTGATGGGGTTGAGAAAAAAAAGTGTAATCTCTCTCTCTAGGGTTAGTGACTCTCCAGGTGTCATACAGTTCTAAGTCTTGGCAAAACTCTCGCAATCTCAGACTTTTTCTTGATGTTGTAGTAGATCTAGGAGGAGACTGGTCAACACATGGGTCATGAATGCAATTAAAATCCCCCCCCCCCAATACAATATACGGTGTGTGTACTGAAGCAATATCCAACAAAAGTTTTGGGAAGAAAGTAGCCTCATATAAGTTTGGACCATATATGCAACCTATTAAAATGTGTTCTCCATAAAGATAACCTTAGATGAGAACATATCGGCCATCATTGTCGCTCATAGTTTTCTCCAATGTAAAGGGAAGACTGTGATGGATTAGTATGGCAGCTCCTCTACTCTTAGAATTATGTGACGAGTAAAATACCTGGCCCACCCAATTCCTCCTCAGTTTAAGGTGCTCATTGTCAGTTAAGTGGGTTTCTGATAATAACGCTATTTTTGTGTTTTCCTTTTTCAAGAATGTTAGGATATTTAGTCTTTTTATCACATTATTTATTCTCTTAACATTAAGGGAGACTATTTTGAGATCACTCATAGTAAAACTGATGAAAGCTTGACAATCTGTGAGAGAGAGTGCCAAGAGATTTAGTAGACCTCCATGAGTTTACAAAAAGTAATTGAAAAATCGGCAGTTTGGTGACATGAAAAATAGGTAGCTTACATTGTACATTGGCGTAAACAATAACGAAAAAAAACCCTTCGTGAACGAAAGAACAGCCATCCCCAAACGATGGTCCCCATACAAACTCCAACCCCCCCCACCCTGCTCTCCTCTCCCCTGTGCGGTTCCAGAACGCCAACCGCAGTAGGGGCACATGAATCCGAGAAGAGTCGCTGCTGAGAAAAAAGACCATACATCCTCCCTAAAGCTAAGCCCGCCCACCCCAGCCCGAGCCATAGCAATTTAACCGTATACGTGATAAATTTTAGCAGCCAGCATATTGTTATCATATATTGTTTATCCGTACGAGGCACAAAGTAAACAAAAGTCCAAATCGCGGCGTATCTGTCCAACAGTTAGCCACATACCTTTGCAACAGAGTTCTGCACCGAAGAGAAAAGGAAAGAAAAAGTAGAGCATCAACCTCCAGGTCAGGTCCAAGTGTGTATCCAACCAGTCCGTAAGATGATCTCAGTTCAGTTCGTCCAGGAAAGTAAGTGAATCCTTGGGTGAACGAAACGATCGGGTTTTCCCTCCGTGCGTAAAAGACAGAACAGCCGGGTATAGCATGGAGAACCTCACCTCCTTCTTGATAAGAAGTTCGCACACCCCGTTAAACGCACGGCGCATCTCCTTGACAGCAGCAGTCATATCCTGTCTGATAAATATCGTTTGGCCTTGGTATGTGAGCGGAGCCTGCTTCTTTGCCGCCGCCAGGATCCTGGATGTATCTCTGGAATGATGTAGCTTAACAATCACGGCGCGTGGCCGGTCAGTTCTCGGCGATCCAAGGCTCTGGTGAGCCCGTGGATCTTAATGACGCCCTGCTTAGACTCCAAGCCAAGAAGAGTTGGGAGCCATCTCAAAAAATGAGACTGGTTGTCGGCCTTCCATGCCTTCTTTGAGGTTGTAAATCAAGATATTATCCCTACGGCTCTGTCCCTCCAAGTCGATTCACTTCTCTGTCAGAATGCGCACTTTCTACTCCAGCTCCTTCAGCCTGGGTCCCACCGCCGACACGTCATCCTCCACCGCTGAAATGCGCTGCATCCGTGAAGCGCTCCGTGTTGGCTTCTAATTTAGCAGAGATGTTACTCAAAGTGGTGGCAAACTCCTTAAATTTAATATCCATCAGAGCTGAAATCTTCTCAGTGACAGATTGAGAAATATCTGCGGCTAGAGTGTCAGAGCCGCTAGCAAGCACCTCGTGCTGTTGAGCTCCCTGATTAGCTTCTTTGCTAGTTAGCATATTCTTCCTTGTTGGCTCTTCACTTGGTTTATAGGCAGAAGATTTGGCTGTTTTAGGATTAGGCATGGTGTTGGGTTGCTATAAAATAAGCCTATAGCTTGTTAGCTTAGATAAGAGTGAAAAAATAAACCAAATTGGCTCGGGAGAAGTGGGAGCCCAGCGACAAGCGGCAGTCACGCGGATGTGACCCCTCAAACAGTTTTTACTATTTTTTTTATTATTAAAAACACGACAAACTAATGATGGTAAAGGACCACACTGGGTTAACTCGGGGAATCTCATCTGTCTGTGTATCAATCAACTCCAAACCTCTTCTTTGTTCTGTCACAATTATCGATTTATTCCATTTTGATGATTATGCTCCAAACTTTGCAAGGACTGACCGCCCCGCTCACCGCTTCCTAATACACACAAAGCCAGTATCCTTCCCATTCATACCTGGTGACGTCACTCCCACGTCGACACCCTTTAGTGTCAAATTCGCGTGCTCCTGCCATATCAATAATTACTTATTTCATTCATATGGCTCTTACAGAGCCTCAGTGAAAACTTGTTTATTATTATCAACTGTTTGGTGCAAAACACTGATTGAAAATCGATTTTTTTACTGCATGTTTATGTCTGTTAAGGCTAAGATGGAGCGGCACTGAAAGCAGCCCTAAAACCACTCAGACACAACAGAGACACAATCAAAACTGTCAGATGACTTATC
This sequence comes from Xiphophorus maculatus, assembly GCF_002775205.1. Lineage (NCBI taxonomy): Eukaryota > Metazoa > Chordata > Actinopteri > Cyprinodontiformes > Poeciliidae > Xiphophorus > Xiphophorus maculatus. The sequence goes on from NC_036450.1 coordinate 395,141, forward strand.
CGCGATAATAACTCAGAAATAGTTCAAATTATAATGTATTTTTATTTCTTTCCTACTTACGGAAGATTTCTGTTTATATCGTAGGTTTGTGGTGCCTTTCTATACTAAAGAAAGATATAAAACTTCAGCTATTTCACAAAAAGATACTAACATTCATGGAAAAACCTCACATAACCTTATATTAAAGCATAAAGTACGGCGCCCACCATAAGAAAGGCTTACAGTATAACAATTATGCTGCATAACTGACCAGTACAGTATTGCGAGGGAACGCAAAAGAAAAAAAATCCCCATTTCCCTAAGGGGCTCCTATTGATATAAAACTCATCCCAGCAGTTGATAGAACAAGTGTGATTACGTAGAAAAGGTTATTTCACTCTTAATCCTTTATTTCTCCATTTTAGTAGGGGAAGCATTTTTTGGCAAAGCCTATTATTAGCCTGAAAATATCTGCAGGCCCTCTCTATTTTCCTCAAATATTGTCCTATTGATATGAAACTTATACCAGCAGTTCATAGAACAAGTGTGATTATGTAGAAAAAGTTATTTCACTCTTAACTCTTTATTCTTCCATGTTAGCAGGGGATGCATTTTTTGGCAATATGGATTTTGTTCCTGCCGATATCTGCATGCCCTCTCTATTTTTCTCTAATATCATCCTATTGATGTGAAACTCATACCAGTAGCTAAGAGGATAAGTGTAATTATGTAGAAAAGGTGAAATCCCTCTTAACTCTTTATTTTTTCAAGCTAGGAGGGGGATGCATTTTTTGGCAATATGGAGTTTGAGCCTGCCGATATTTGCATGCCATACCTATTTTCCCCAAATATCATCCTATTGATATAAAACTCATACAAGCAGTTATAGAACTACTTTGATTATGTAGAAAAGGTAAAATCCCTCTTAACTATTTATTTCTCCATGTTAGCAGGGGGATGCATTTTTTGGCAATATGGATTTTGTTCCTGCCAATATTTGCATGCCCTCTCTATTTTCTTCAAATGTTATCCTGTTGATATAAAACTTATACCAGCAGTTATGGGAACAAATGTTATTATGTAGAAAATTTTATTTTTTTATTATCGCTATTGCAAGGATACTGAAGGAAATAAATCTGATAATGCAACCTTGCTAAATGTAAAGCATGCACAAACAATTTTGGTTTAACATAAAAATTAAATCACTTTTTTATTAATTTCAACAAAAGAATATTCATAATATTTTTTCTTAACTCACTTGGAGAGTCCCAAAAAGATGTGAAGAGGTGCTTGGAAGCAACAAGGTGAGAAAAGCAAGAACAATTATTGTTTATTATAATAAAAAATGTCATAATTGGATAACTGGAATGTTAATTTAACATTTTATCCTCTCAACAAGGGCATTTATGAGAAGCAAAGGGATGAAAGTGTCAATGTGGAAATGTGAAACAGTATAACATGCCATCCAGCAAGATGTGGTTTCATGTGGTGTATTTGCGCTTAAAGTAATTGCTGTTAAAAAAAATATATATATATATATTACTTGACTATGATTACTTATATTTCCTATGTAATGTAGAACATTGTCTGTTTGCAAATCAATTTATATAACCTTTATGTGTACTGTTCTGTCTCTTTCCACATATATGTATATCTATCTATATCTCTGTCTGAAGATAGATAGAATTATATATCAATATATTGCATACATGCTAGTTTACGTTTTTGATGTTGTGAAAAAAGATTAATATGAAAGTGGTGGTCTAATAATCACATTGCCATTAATCTAATGCTATTTCGTAGGAGTAGAACTTTTAAGATGATGAACAGCTTTGGCTTAACAACTTAAACTGTGCATTTCTGCCTGAAATATAATGTAGTTTATGAATTCTATTGCTTTATTACATGGTTGATTTATCTTAATGACAATGGAAAGAATCTGAAATAAGTATAGCAAAAATGTTAAATTATTCATAAATGTCATGACCTCTACAGTATACATGTAGACATACATGTAGACATATTAAAATTTTCTGAATGCCATTTTTATACTTTCAGTGGCTTAAGTTGGAGAAAATTATAATAAAGTAAACACTAAGTGATGTTTTATTTTACCATAAATCCCAGAAATACCTTAAATACATATGTGTTTCAATTCATGAATAGACAGACATCATGTGAGCCTGCCTAATATGCCAATGTGATGTGCAGTTTCTATTCATTGTATCTATTTATGAGACCAGACATTATCAAAAAGGGATGATTAAGACGACTGAGATCTACAGAGAGGATTATTGTTGTTCCACTTTTAAAAGAACACTAACAAATGGAATTATTTAAAAGAAAAAAAACGCAAAAAAAAAAATACCATTAAGTTTATTTTATAACATTGATTTAAAGATGCGGTTTGTTTTTCTGTAGAGTCAGTGGAGACTCTACAGACTCTGCAGACACTGTGGAAGTGAGGACACATAAGATCATATGTGGGTAAGATGTAATGCAGCGAAAAATCAATTCAAGCAAACCATATACCATCCTTAAAATGTTGCAAAGTATTTAGATATACAAAAATAAATCATAATAAAATAAATAAACACCCAAGGCAGGTAAGTGGGAAGTTGCTTAAGTTTTTTTTTTAAGTACAGTCGTAAAACATTAAACACAGTTGCTTATGGTGCTAGAATTTTTTTACCTCCATACATGTCAGGAACATGCTGTCATCTCCTCAAATAAAGGGCTACCAATCATATATTGATGATTAAGAAGAAGCTTTATGTTGACAAAACCCAATATCACCTTCAGTAAACAGATAAGGAACTAAAAATGTTCTTTATGTTAAATATTCTTTATGTTGTTATTGCTGGTATAAGTTTTATATCAACAGGATAACATTTGAAGAAAATAGAGAGGGCATGCAAATATTGGCAGGAACAAAATCCATATTGCCAAAAAATGTATCCCCCTGCTAACATGGAGAAATAAATAGTTAAGAGGGATTTTACCTTTCCTACATAATCAGAGTAGTTCTATAACTGCTGGTATGAGTTTTATATCAATAGGATGATATTTGGGGAAAATAGGTATGGCATGCAGATATCGGCAGGAACAAAATCCATATTGCCAAAAAATGCATCCCCTGCTAACATGGAGAAATAAAGAGTTAAGAGTGAAATAACTTTTTCTACATAATCACACTTGTTCTATGAACTGCTGGTATAAGTTTCATATCAATAGGATAATATTTGAGGAAAATAGACAGGACATGCAGATATCGGCAGGCTAATAATAGGCTTTGAAAAAAAATGCATCCCCTGCTAAAATGGAAAAATAAAGAGTTAAGAGTGAAATAACTTTTTCTACATAATCACACTTGTTCTATCAATTGCTGGTATGAGTTTTATATCAATAGGATAATATTTGGGGAAAATAGGTATGGCATGCAGATATCGGCAGGAACAAAACCCATATTGCCAAAAAATGCATCCCTTGCTAACATGGAGAAATAAAGAGTTAAGAGTGAAATAACTTTTTCTACATAATCACACTTGTTCTATGAACTGCTGGTATAAGTTTCATATCAATAGGATAATATTTGAGGAAAATAGACAGGACATGCAGATATCGGCAGGCTAATAATAGGCTTTGAAAAAAAATGCATCCCCTGCTAAAATGGAGAAATAAAGAGTTAAGAGTGAAATAACTTTTTCTACATAATCACACTTGTTCTATCAATTGCTGGTATGAGTTCTATATCAATGGGATAATATTTGAGGAAAATAGACAGGGGATACATATATTGGCAGGCTCAGAAATTAAAATGCATCCCCCTTACATTAATAGACTAGACTGTTAAGGATGATATAAAATGTTCTACATAATGGGCTTCTGTTTTGTAATGCTTTAAGCCATTATGGTGTTAAAAGAAAATTCAAACCATCTGCGGAGAACATTTTCATCCGACACTGAAAAAGGTTCGACTCATATGTCTCAATAAAGGTATAAAAACCGTATTTATTTCAATTAATCCGCGAAATAAAAACCACCGTTTTATGGCTTACATGGTTAAGAAACGTGATAATGTTATGAATATCTTTAAAAGTTTCCTCTTCAGTCATATTTCAGTCCGTTTTCTCATCAATATGTGAGATTTTAAAGCAATGCGCGCTCCCACGACAGGGCATGCAATTCTCGGCAGGCATGCGTTTCTCGGCATAACACTGGTCCAAGGCTGTATGAGGCCTTGTGCAGAATTTGACTTTAGAAGCCCATCTTGCTGTTAAAAACATCAGCACCTCTAACAGCTTCTGTGTTTTAGTGAAATCTAGGACAGGGGGAGTAGTTTAATTGGTCAACCTAAAAAGCAATAAGTTTTAATTGCAGTTTTTTAATTTGTATTTATGAACAAACAGATCTCAAACTCAAAGATTAAACTCACAGCATCAGATTGTTGCTAAGGTAACAAAACAATCTAACTCTGAAGGTTGTTCTTTGAACTTTTACAAAGTAAACTTGCCAGCTCCTTAAAATCATACATTTTAAAGCCAACCAATTTAAATAGTTTAATTTATTTATGCTGAAACCATTAAATCAAATTCAGCAGCATTTATAATTTAAATAAACAAATGTTACATTTATGCATCTGTGGTTTATGGGGGGCCTTATAGAGCCACTGACTTAATTTGGATTAAACGGAAGTTCAAATAATTTATATTCATTTTAATTGTATTTTTTATTAGTTGTTCTTAAGACTAGTTGTTACTTTAAATAGCATTTCACTGGTGATGTTTTCCCGTTACGTATAATAACCCAGTAATATTTTTACTTTTCCTGTCTACTTAACATCTTTTAATACAAAATCACGGTGGACCACCTGTGGTCTGCCTCAGTGCCCCAACCACCAGGCTTAACAAGTTTTTTGGGGTAAACTGTGGAACGGTTGGAACAATCGTGCAGGACACAGACTTTAGGCATTTTGATGCTGGAGCAACAGAACTAAATGGGGTGTATTTACTTCCGGCCCTCCATCTGCATTGGGTGATGTCGGCACTATGTCATCTGAAACCCAGCAATAGGAGGGGAAGTTAGGACAATTGACATGATGCCGGCTCCGCCCCCATGGGGAAGTAGGGTTAGGGTTAGGGTTAGGGCTAACGACTGTTAGGAAAAAAAAAAAAACACATTCACCAACGTTACACAACCGTCGTTACCTAGCAACGGCGGAGTGATATTGACCCCCTCCGCAACCACGTCAACCTGCGACACCACTAGTAAATAACACACAACGAAACACAAAACAGTATTAATAAACACAAAACAGTATTAATAAACACAAAACAGTATTAATAAACACAAAACAGTATTGTCTTGGTCAGGCAGGTCTGGTGTAAATGGTTCAGCATCTGGGTTTAAGCTGACAGCTCGGTGACCACTGTGCTGAGCAGGAGGAAACTGGCACACTAGCTCCATTTCCTCATCCCTCTCACTGTCTGAAGATTCTTCTCGTTGACAAAGATGACATGGAGATGTATTCGACTTAGTCTTTTTAGTCCTTTTTGAGTCTATTTCTGGGCTGTCAATTGGCAGACTGTCACAAGGGAGCAGGAGGTTCCTATGCAGCACACGTCTTTTGCCACCTCCTTCTGGTACTACTTCATATACTGGGCTGATATCACTTCTTCTCTTTGTGATGATGTGCACTTTATCTTCCCAAAAGGACCTGAGCTTACCAGGACCTCCTCTCTCTGATAAGTTGCGTACAAGCACACGCCCCCCAGGCTGCAGGTCAGCTCCATAAACTCTTTTGCCATATCCTTTTTGTCCTCTGTTCGATTCACGGGTGGCAGTTTTGGTTGCGATCTTGTAGGCTTGCTGCATCCTGCTTTGCCAATCTTTGACATACTCAGCATAGCTTTGCTGTGTTTCATTTGGCTGTATGTTAAACAGGAGATCTATCGGCAGACGTGGGGATCGCCCATAGAGTAGATAATATGGAGCAAAGCCGGTGGTGTCACTGCGGGTGCAGTTATATGCGTGCACCATCTTACATAACGACTTTTTCCAGTCAGACTTTTGCGCACTTGTGAGCGTACGGAGCATAGACAGCAGGGTTCTGTTAAATCGTTCCACTTGTCCGTTACCCTGTGGGTGGTAGCAGGTAGTGTGGGACCCTCGCACGTGACAACACCTCTGCAGTTGAGCCATCAACTGGTTTTCAAATTCCTTCCCCATGTCGTGGTGGATTTTCTCCGGAAAGCCAAAGCGAAGGGCAAAGTCATCAAATAGCTTTTCCACAACTGTTTTTGCGGATTTGTTTTTTGTGGGGTAGGCCTGTGCAAAGCGAGTGTAGTGATCCATTATAACCAGAATATACTCATAGCCTTGCTTACAGGCCTCTAGATGCAGGAAATCAATTGAAACCAGTTCGAATGGACGTGTTGTCACAATTGGCATCAGTGGTGCTCTGGCTGCTCTCTGTGGTCGTTTTGACTTTAGACACTCACACACTTGGGTCACAAAATGTTCTGTGTCCTGCTGCATTCTGACCCAATAAAACCTGTCTCGGATCAGATTCAGAGTCCTTTCGACCCCCAGATGACCCATCTCTTTGTGTAATTCTTGAAACACTAACGGATGATGTTCTTTTGGCAAAACTAGCTGAGACGTATGTCCTGCTTTTCTGTATAAGATCCCATCATCGCTGATATATAGTTTTCGCCACTGCCTCAAGAGCACTCTAACATCTGCAGGCTCGGTTTTCACCACTCCTCTGGGGGGGAATTGATCTTGGCTTTTATAATGCATGACTCGCTTGATGAGAGGGTCTTTTTTTGACTTTCTCTGATCTGTTCTGGTGTTAGTGGGGCAGGCAATGAAGGTGAAGAGGCATCCCTTACTAAGTCCAGTGTATTGATGTGAGCCGTGGTTATCCAGACAGATGGGGCATCTTGAAGCACAGTCACTCCCTGAATTGAAGCACTAATCACATCCTGAGTCACTTCTTCTGTACATTGCTGCAATAAGTCATTTATGTCCAGTGGCATGCGAGAGAGGCCATCTGCGTCTGTATTGTGTTTGCCTGGTCGATATTTAATGGTGAAATTGAAATCGGCAAGTTGGGCAACCCACCTGTGACCTGTGGCATTCAACTTGGCTGTGGTGAGAATGTAGGTCAGGGGGTTATTATCTGTATATACAGTGAAATGAGGTGCATGGTACAAATAATCTCTAAACCTTTCACATATTGCCCACTTGAGTGCTAGAAATTCCAATTTTCCTGAATGCATGTGATAATTTTTCTCCGGTGGGGTCAGTGTTCTAGATCCATACCCGATGACAACCATTTTGTTATTCTGTCTCTGATACAGAACTGCTCCCAACCCTTCCTGGGAAGCATCAACATGCAGAATAAATGGTTGGGTGAGATCTGGATACCCAAGGATGGGAGGCTCAGTGAGTTTGTCAATAAGTGTGTTTATTGTCTCTTGATGGTTCTGTGTCCAGTGAATGGGAGTGTTTGATGGGAGGTTACCTTTATTTCTTGCAGTGTTGATGTTCCGTCTGTCTTTTTGCTTTCCTGATGGTGGATTTTCAGGTTGATTTTCCGGTGGACTAGCCAGAAGCTGGTAGAGGGGCTTAGCTATTCTGGAGAAGTTGGGTATATATGTTCGATAATAGGAGAGAAATCCCAGCATTTTTCTCAGATCTCCTACAGTTGTGGGGGTTCTCTCCTTCAAAGTTTGAACTGGTGCCACTTCTGCTGGATCCATCGTGTAGCCCTCACCAGAGACAAGACGTCCCAGAAATCTCACTCTTCTTTTGAACACCTCACACTTCTTTGGGCTCAGCTTCACTCCATGCTTCTGGTATCTTTGCAACACAGTTCTCATGTGGTTGAGATGATCCTTAAAAACTTGGGCTGTGAACTAAATTGTCATCCAGATAGGGCTGGCATATCACATCTCTTAAACCAATCAGACATTCCTCCATGCTTCTTTGGAACTCTGCTGGGGCAGCACTCAAACCGAAGGGGATTCTGATCCACTGGTACAAACCCCATGGTGTTATGAAAGCAGTTAAGGGCTGACTTTTTTCATCCAGAAACCCTTGATGGTATGCCTTCCCCTGATCTAATACAGAGAACCAGGAGCTGCCAGTTAGAGAATCAAGCATGTCTTGGATTCGGGGAATAGGGTGGCGGTCAGGGACAGATTTTTTGTTTAATTCCCGGTAGTCACAGCACAACCTCAGACCCCCATCTTTCTTTCTCACACATACCACTGGTGATGCATATGGAGAACGTGACTGAGTTATCCAGCCTCTATTCAGTAGATCTTGAAGGTATTCTTTAACTTCCTGATGTAATGGCTTGGGAACTGACATATATGTTTTCTTCACTGGAGTAGTGTCATGCAGAGTGATTTGAAGTTTCAAAGAGGGAATTAAACCTATGTCATCTTCATCATAGGCGAATGCATGACACTCTTCTCTCAGTATCTGTCTCACAGTCTGTCTTTGGCTTTCCGTTAAGTGGCTGAGGTCAACTGGAGGATCCCACTGTGTTGGCTTCTGTTTTTCTGCTTTGCTGTTGATAATCAGGGACTGAGCTGCAGCTGGCTTTGTTCTGGGTGAAGGGTCATCTTGTTGTTCACCAACAGTGATGTTCAACTGTTGTGCATTTACAGTATAAGCTGTCTTTACTGCTTCTAGGTGCCCCAGGACTGCACGCTGATGTAGAGTAACATTATACTTATTGGTGTTGGAAATTGGGATTGATACGAATCCTGGGTTTTCTGTAGGAACTGTCATGAGACCCTCCTGAACACTGACACCTTCTGGCAGCACCGAGTCCTCCGAGGGAACAAAAAGAAGGTCCTCTCCTCTGAACTGAGTTCCAGTATTAACTTTAACATGGATGATGGTGATTTGTTCAGCTGCTAATTTGATTCAACTTCTCCCTTTGTGCACAAGACCCACATCAACCTGACTATCTGATGTCTGAATTAGTTTGACAATTGTCTGTGCAGTTTGGACAGTGACAGCAAAGGCTCCACACACATTTTGGATGACTTCCGGTTTCCTGTGTTTAAGTGTGTTGTCTCCTAGCACTTCCTCTATGACATTGTAGCCAATTATTGGTTGTTGTGCCACACTGGAGTCACTTGACACACGTACTGGTACCAACAGGGGTTCTGCTGAGAGTGAATCTTTGCCCAGTCTAAATTCCACTTCCACCCAGCCCAGAAAAAGAATTTGTGTCTGATTTGCTGCAAGCCCAATAAGTGTATCCACCTCCAGTAGTTCATTCAGAGGTCTAACTCGCTGGTGTGGTAAGTGTAATTGTCTCCATTCTTCATTAATGAGACATGCCTGGGCACCAGTGTCCCATAATGCTTCTACTGGAGTGGCATCCATCCAACAATGAACAATGCATCTCTTACCTATGAGGTTCAGAAGTTTCTGTCTGCTCCGTGGATTCATGTAGTGAGCTGTTGGGGTAGATGAAAGTTCTGTATGGGAGCCTGGTTTGTTTGTGGTGGGACTGAGTGTTTTGTGTGGGGCTACTGAGGGTCCCGGCCCAGCAGCCCTGTCCAGTTTCCCTGCTGTCCCCTGTTCTGATGGCAGCCTCTGGCAAGGTGTCCTCCTTGACCACACTTATAACAGTGAGTGCACCTCTCCCCTGACTGTGCTTCTAGACAGGCTGGGCAACCTCTGGGTTTGCGGTAGCTGTGTGTGGTAGCTCTCTCTGTCTGATGTTTCTTAGTAATCTCCACTGTTTCCAACACCAGTTTCTTTAGTTCTAACATTTCAGCCTTCAGTCCTTCGATGAGTTTAGTTGTTCCTGCTTCCTGTTCTGTGTTTCGATTTTTCTTGGCCCCTCTCAGTACATCTTTGGTCATCACTGTGTCCCCTATCTCACTTGTGGTTGCAGCTTCTTCCATGGAAGGAGGTTGAAACTCATGTATGCCTCCTTCAGCTCTCAGTTCATTTATTTTTGGGAACCTACTCACTGCACTTTTTCTCAGTTTTTTTTGTCTTTCTTGCTCTAAGTTTGCAGCTTCACTCACCCGCTCAATTAGGACCTCATCTGATACTGCAAGATTAGTCAGGTAAGGTTTTAGTTGGAATTTTACTGCATCGCTTAGCAGTCCTGTGTCTATGGAACGCAGAAATTTCCTTTGTATCAGTTCTGGGCTGAATTGTTCGCTTTCATCCTCTTCTTTTGATTTCCAGAGCATTTTTTCTTTCAGTTCTATAGCTCTAAATAAGAAATTCTGTGCAGATTCTTTTGGATCTTGTGAGATGTTCATCAGCTGATGAAGGAGGTCAGAGGAAGAGTCCACTTTAAAATGGCTTTTTAGGATAATTTTCAGAGTGGACAGTGTCAGTCCTCTCTTGATTTCCAGCATCTCTCTCAGGTGAAGCCCTGGGCTTATGGCCCGTATGACTGCTTCCAGGATCTCAGTCTCTGAATATCCTTTCCTCTGCCCAGATTCAATTTGGTTGATCAGGCTCGTATAGGACAATTTATCCCTCTGACCAGCTTCTCCAATCTGCCCACAAATCCGAAACTCCCGCCTGAGGGTCACTTCTGGTATGTGAGGTGATGGAGCACAGTGTGGTTCAGTCTCCTCCATATGCATTGTCATGCTCAGTTTCTTCTCTAAAACCCCAATTTCCTCCTCTATGCGCTGTCGGGCTTTGCTATGTTCTTCCTGGAATTCCTTATACTTGACTTTTAGTGAGTTTAATTCACCTTCGTCAGCTTGTGTCTGTTCTGGTGTTCTGGGCTCATCCGATGTCCAAGATTCCATGAAGGTGATTAAATTCTGGAGAAACCGTTGAAACGATTCAGGTTCTTCCTCATTTCCGATATCGTCCAGTGTGGTCTCTGCTAGTCTGATGAGGGAACGCCGAGTTTGGCCAGTAAACCCTCCTGGAGGTTCATCACTCTTGAGGTGTTTACAAACTAAAATTAGCTCTGACTTCTCTAGCATCAGCAGCGTTCTGCTCACTTCGTCTTGAAGCTGCTCCATCAGTAGTTTCTCCTCCGTCTTCGGTTCGTCTCGTTTGGATTAGTTACTTTTAGCTGAAACTCCTCCTGGCTGGCTCGCCAAAAATGTAACGGTGACAAACAATCAAAAGAGATATTGAGATTGAGTCCGCAACATTTTAATTTAATAATTGTTACAAAGTAACTCCATTAGCGGTCTCGTTCCTAACAGCCGTTAGAAAAAAAAGCACATTCACCAACGTTCCACAACCGTCATTACCTAGCAACGGCGGAGTGATATTGACCCCCTCCGCAACCACGTCAACCTGCGACACCACTAGTAAATAACACACAACGAAACACAAAACAGTATTAATTTACCTCGACTATTCCATCAAAATGGCCTGTATGCCACATAGAGCAGTCCTCCGACAACCACAGTTATTAAGGCAGACTAACAGACCTCAATGTGTTATACCCTAGACATTTTTTTGAGTCATTTTTGCCTTATAAACCAACACTGAGGCAAAGACGGCCGGCAAGAAAATTCTGTAACTAGTCCTACGTCAGGTTATTAGCGGGAAATAAGAAATCAACGATAAAGCCCAAGAGGAAAAATGAGGGACAAAAAAGTCTGATTGGATGTAAGTGTGAATACTGCGGGACAAAATGAGTGAGTAATTACTTAAATATTACCGGCTTGTGAAAATCTGCCGGTATCTAAAATAGTTTAAATGCCAATATAGCAGTTAGCGCAATCTGTTTTCAGGCTGCCATAGAGCTACAGTTACAATCTACATGCATAAAATCCAGCATAACTACCTTCACTTATTGATCTGGAAATGATTAGATGTTTAGGATTGTTATTTTAATTTAACTGAGTTGTGAGTCGTTAGCACAGAGCCTGAGTCGTTAGGAGCCCTAAGTCGTTAGCACGGAGCTATCAGTAAGTATCGTTATGATAAAAACTGGGATGTTTACTACCAGTTACCTTCGCTGACAACTTAGATCATGATTATCTATTATTTTCCTCAAAATCTCTCTGACTGCAGCGTGTTTTCTATGATAGATACTTGTCAATATTGTCGGAGTGCTGTACTTGGAACACTGATTGCTCAGTTGCTGACAAATGCCCTGGAATGATTGGGGGAGGACTGCTTTATGTCAGCATGGGGGCAGAGCCGGTGTCAAGTCAATTCCAAGGGCCCTTGACCGACGGGGCCAGCCCACAAAAAAATTTTTTATTTTTCTTATAGAAATATAAATAAATGGGGGCCCTGTCAATTACATAATCAATCATATAGTGTTTTTTAAAATAGTTTTATCAGTAAAAAAATGTATGTTACCTTCTCCCAGACCAAAAACCACACATCTATATTTTCACTGAACCCCCTGTATCTGCCTGAAATGGTTCGTTCCTACTTAGCGCACTTGACGGTGTCCAGCAGCAGTCAGTGGAAGACAAGAGGAGTTACTGTGCTGCCTAGAAAAATAATAAGACAGCCAAAAATATAAAGTTAGGTGCAAATTCTGGTATTTTTAAAAATTGTTACCAAAATATTTATACAAATAAGGAGTTAGGTTTGGAGGCTGGTTCTAGACCAAATTTACCACAGGCACCAGAATAGTCAGTGTTTTTTCATGGGGAACACTTAAAAAAGAATGAAGCAAAAAACAGACTAATATTTCATCATTTGATGTATTAAGTGAGCCAAAGAGCCATTTGCGTCTCCAGAGAAACATGTTGCAGACCCCTGAACTAGCAGATGGAAAATGCGATCCTATCTTGATGCAACAACTAAAAGTGCAGTACCATAATTTTTAATTCATTGTTGAAGTGAAATTATGAAGATAAAAAAAAATCCTCCACTGAATATTAGCAAAAGACATTTCTTCTTTTCCTTTCAGCTTTTTCCCACATAGGGGTCGCCTCAGCGAGTCATCGGTCTCCATGTAACCCTTTCTTCCACATCTTCTTCTCTCACACCAACTACCTCCATGTCCTCTTTCACTCCATCCATAAATCTGCTCTTTGATCTTCCTCTTGGTCTCTTTCCTGGCAGGTCCATCCTCAGCATCCTTCTACCGATGTATTCACTGTCTGTACATGTCCAAACCATCTCAATCTGGCTTCCCAGACTCTATCCCCTACACATCTGACATGAGCTGTTCCTCTGATGTATTCATTTCAGATTTTATCCATCCTTGTCACTCCCAAAGAGAACCTCAACATCTCCATCTCTGCTACCTCCAGCTTTGCCTCCTGCCTCTTCGTCATTGCCACTGTCTCTAAACCAAACAGAATTGCTGGTCTCACTACGGTCTTGTACAGCTTTCCCTTCATTCTTGCTGATACTCATTTATCAAACATCACACCTGACACTTTTCTCCACCCGGTTCACCCTGCTTGGACACGTTTCTTCACTTCTTTTCCACACTCGCTGTTGTACTGTTGACCCTAAGTACTTAAAATCTTTCACTTTCTTTATTTCTGTTCCCTGTAACCTTCTGTCTCCACTTGGATCTCTCTCGTTCACACACATGTATTCTGTCTTGCTGCAGCTAACCTTCATTCCTCTCCTTTCCAGGGCAAGCCTCCGTCTCAAGATTTTCCTCCACCTGTTCTCTGCTCTCACCACAAATCACAATATCATCTGGAAACATCATAGTCCATGGAGATTTCTGTCCAACCTCGTCTGTCAACCTGTCCATCCCCACAGCAAATAGGAAAGGACTCAGAGCCGATCCTTAGTGAAGTCCCACTTCCCCCTTGAACTGCTCTGTCACTCCTACAGCACACCTCACCACAGTCTTACAGCTATAATACATGTCCTTCACCATTCTAACATATTTCTCTGTTACTCCAGACTTCATCATGCAGTACCACAGCCCCTCCCTTGGAATCCTGTCATATGCTTTCTCTAGGTCTACAAAAACACAATGCAGCTCCCTCTGACATTCTCTGTACTTTTCTGTCAACATCCACTGTGCAAAGATTGCATCTGTAGCATATTTTCTTGGCATGAAACCATACTGCTGCTCACAGATGTCCACTTCTGACCTCAGTCTGACTTCAACAACTTTTTCCCATAACTTCATTGAATGACTCATCAACTTTATACCTCTGTAGTTTCCACAATTTTGGACATCTCCCTTGTTCTTGAAAATTGGCACCAGCACCCATCTCCTCCATTCCTCAGACATCCTCTCACGCTCTAGGATCTCATTGAACAACCTTGTCAAAAACTCTACTGCTGGCTCTCCTAGAAACTTCCATACCTCCACAGGTATGTCATCTGGACCAACTGCCTTTCCACTCTTCATCCTTTTCAATGCCTTCCTTACTTCATCCTTACTAATCTTTGCTACTTCCTAATCCACAGGAGCAGCTTCTTCTCTTTGTTCTCTCTCGTTTTCTTCATTCATCAACTTTTCAAAGTATTCCTTCCATCTTCATATCATACTTTTTGCATCTGTCAGTAAAGTTCCATCTTGGTCCTTAATCCTTTTAATCCCAAATTTTTTCCTGCAAAATAAATGCATGAATTTCAATCCATGGATCTCCCTAACACATGATATTTATGAATTACTACATTTTATGTTGGTTATGTTAGTGAAACAGCATAGTCTGAATTACACAAATTTGGCCTATTTATAGATATTAAAAAATAAGAAAAATCATGACATGCATAACCTATTATAACAAAAAATGGTTACAAGAGTGTTCAGAAATATTTGAGATGCATACAGATTCAGTGCCACATCCTGCAGATATCAGTTTCAATGTGCCGAGTGACCTTTGACCTCATTTATGACATACCTCATATATGACCAAGATGGCGGCGCGTGAACAGCGCAAGGCTCAGCGTCTCTCCAGAATCTGCTCTTTAGTGGTTTTTTATCTATTCATGACTGGACTTTTTTTTCGGAATTGCACAGCGTTGCTGCACTACAGTAAACACGAACTTCTGGACCTTTGGAGCTACAATTTTGACTCTATGATCGCCGATCTCCGACTCATCCCAGAGATCTCCAGAACACCGGAGGCTGCTCACTTCTCCCGGCTGGGTGGAAGGGTACGCAGGCCGCGACGAGAACATAAACAAAGGCGGGGTAAGCGTAGAGGGTGCGAGCTAGGCTAAAGCTAACACCACATCGGCTCCCTTTACCCAGCATTTTCTTCGCCAATGTCCGTTCTCTCGCTAATAAAATGGACAAGTTACGACTATCCATCACGAGTGACAGATGGATTATGGACTCAAATGTCATGTTTTTCACTGAAACATGGCTAAACAACAGCTGCCCGGACAATGCTATCCAGCTAAGTGGATGCCACACACACCGAGCCGACAGGACAGCAGATGACTCCGGCAAGACCAGAGGCGGAGGTCCACCAGGTTCCGAAACAGCTTTTTCCCACTTGCCATCAGACTGCTGAACTCTTAACTGGACTGCACTCAAAAACTGGTCTCCACTTCATACCTTGCACATATACATAGCTAAATAACTTCCATTTTACTGTCAGTCCTGCACTTTATATTTTATATTCATATTTATATTCATATTTTATACTGTATTTTGTTTTATTCTGGAGTAGCCTCACAACATTGGAACCTCAAAACATTGTCCTGAGCCGTATGCAACGAAATTTCGTTCTGTATACACCATGTGCATGTAAAATGACAATAAAGCCAGTCTAAGTTGTGCATTTATATTAACAAAGCTTGGTGCACAGACTCTGCTACTACCGAGAGTCACTGCTCACAGAATGTGGAGTTTTTAATGGTCAAATGCAGACCTTATTACTTCCCAAGGGAATTCACCTCGATCATCCTCACTGCCGTGTACACCCCCCCCCCCCCCCCGGATGTTAATGCCAAGCTAGCCATGAAAGAACTCTATGCGGCTATTAGCAAACACCAAACCAAATACCCCGAGGCTGCTTTTATTGTTGCAGGTGATTTCAATCACTCCAACTTGAAGACAGTTCTTCCCAGATTCCACCAACATGTCTCCTGCCACACCAGAGGAGACAAGACCCTGGACCATGTCCACTCCAATCTGGCTGTAGCCTACAATGTGACACCCCTCCCCAACATCGGACAATCAGACCATCTCTCCCTGTTCCTCACACCTCGGTACTTACCACTCATCCAACATGTGAAACCTGCCGTGAGGACAGTAAAGGTGTGGCCAGAGGGCTCAGACGCTGTGCTCCAGGACCGGTTCAGGAATACAGATTGGACTATTTTCCACCATACAGACTTGGATCAGTACGCCTCATCTGTACTGAACCATATTTCCACCACCATAGAACGTGTCACCACCTGCAAATGCATTACCATGTACCCCAACCAGAAACCCTGGATGAACCGAGACGTTCGTCTCCTGCTGAAGGCCCGCAACATCGCCTTCAGGTCAGGGGATGCACAGACTTACAGTGCAGCCAGAGCTGAGCTGAAGAAGGGAATCAAGAAGGACAAACACCACTACAAAAGGAAGGTGGAGGATCGTTTTTCTAACGCCAACCCCCGACGTATGTGGCAAGGCCTTCAGATTCTCACAGACTACAAGAACCCCAATACCACCCCCGCTTCTACTGATGTCTCCTTCCTCAACGAACTTAACAACTTCTATGCTCGTTTTGAGAGAGGGAATACCACAACTGCAACCAAAGCAGCTACCACCCCAGGCAAACAGCCATCGACTTTCCTCCCCACTGACGTAGGAGCGGCTCTGAGCAGGATTAAATCCCACAAGGCTGCAGGTCCTAATGGCATACCTGGACGTGTCCTCAGAACGTGCTCTGGGGAGCTGGCAGGAGTGCTGACGGACATCTTCAACCTGTCCCTGGCCCTACCTGCTTCAAGTCTACCTCCATCGTCCCAATCCCCAAGAATCCCAACCCAACCAGACTCAATGACTACTGCCCGTTAGCCCTTACCCCCATCATTACCAAGTGCTTGGAGCGGCTGGTCCTAGCACACCTCAGATCCTGTCTCCCCCCCCACACTAGACCCCCACCAATTTGCATACAGGCAGAACAGGAGCACAGAGGACGCAGTCTCTATAGCGCTGCACTCTGTCCTTTCTCACCTGGACAGTAAGAACACTTATGCCAGACTGCTGTTCTTAGATTTTAGTTCAGCATTCAACACTGTCATCCCATCACAACTCATTACCAAACTCACAGACCTCGGCATCAGTCCACTCGTGTAACTGGTTGCTCGACTTCCTGACCAGTCGACCTCAACATGTCCGGCTGGACAACCACTTCTCATCCACCATCATCATAAACACCGGAGTGCCACAAGGCTGTGTGATGAGTCCCTTCCTCTACTCCCTCTTCACCTACGACTGCAGACCTGTCCATGGCTCTAATGCCATCATCAAGTTCGCAGACGACACCACGGTGATCGGCCTCATCAGAGATAATGACGAGGCCGCTTACAGGGAGGAGGTAGACCATCTGGCTGAGTGGTGCGACAAAAACAACCTGCAGCTGAACACCGAGAAGACAAAGGAGCTTATCGTGGACTTCAGGAGGAACGCTGACCCATATCCACCCATCCACATTAAGGGGACAGTGGTGGAGCGTGTGGACACCTTTAAGTTCCTGGGAGTCCACATCTCCGAGGACCTGACTTGGACGACCAGCTGCTCCAAACTCATTAAGAAGGCGCATCAGCGCCTCTTCTTCATGAGGACCCTGAGGAAGAGATCCTCACGAACTTCTACCGCTGCACCATTGAGAGCATCCTCACCAACTGTATTACAGCTTGGTACGGGAACTGCTCTGTCTCCGACCGGCAGGCGCTGCAGAGGGTGGTGAAAACTGCCCAGTATATCGCCGGGGCACTGCTCCCTGCCATCAAGGACATCTACAGGAAGCAGTGTTTGAAAAGGGCCGGGAAAATCACAAAGGACTCCACTCACCCAGCACACACACTCTTTTCCCTCCTGCCCTCTGGGAGGCGTTACAGAAGCCTACGGACCAGAACTACCAGGCACCGGAACAGCTTCTTTCCCACAGCTGTCACGCTTTTGAACGTCTCCTGACATAAAACATAAACTATAAGGACTGTACTCCCCTATCCTCTCATACAACAATAACACATGGACTATCCTCACACACACACACATCACGGACTGTTTTCTTCACACACACATACAACCTGTAAATTTTATCTGCCATTATTTATCTATAATCCATTCCCTAACATTCTTGTATATTCTGTATAATCTATATAATCTGTGCATATAGCTCCCATATTTATATTTATACACAATATCTATATCTCTTGCTATAACCCCTTATAGTCCATACATACATAGTCTTGTACATCTGTAAATAAATATTTATATCTCGTAGAGCACTTCTGGATAGATGCAAACTACATCTCGTTGCTTGTACTTGTGACAGTGCAATGACAATAAAGTTGAATTCTATTCTATTTGGTCATTTCATCAATGAGACAAAGTCAGGTGAAAATATTAGTATGAACAAATCTGCATCGCGGAGGAAATTCTCCCTGTTCTACCAGACCAAGAGCGACACCTTGGTTCTGTCCTAAACTAGATTCAGGTGTGGCGTTATCTTGTAGTCATCATTCAGTGCATAGGCCAAACTTTGTGGATAGGATCGACTTTTGAGTCGGTGGAATAGGGGAGGGGTTCAACTGTGGGAATGACAGTGATGTAGAAGACATTATTTTGAGGTTCCTTCAGGTCTAGAAGATCTAAAATATCTGATGGTTTTAAGCTGTGTGGGAACAGCAAGGTATATAGAATAAACAGCAAACCTATGGACACATAGCTCAATGCTATCTATGTATTATGCTAGCGACAACAATTGTTACAATTTGTTCTTCAGGAAATGAATGAGATGCCTGAAGCTCTTTTAGTCTGGTCTTTCTCTAATCTAGGTCAGGTTTTGCAAAGTTACCAAGAAGATATGCTTAAATGCATCAGGATATTACATGCATTTTATTATCTATAATTTCTGCCTTTTCTTTGTACCTCACATCTCCGCTATTAACTCCACCACTGTTTGTAATACAGGGCCAGACTGCAAAAGACACAAAACTATGCACTACTTACCCACAAGCTACAGTTTGTTCTTCACAAGCTGGAGCATGTTCATCACTCAGTTACTGAATCTTAAAAATTAGAAATATCAATACTCTTTTTCTTTTTCTTGTGCTAAAGTTGAAATTCACATAATTCACCTTTGGCCTTCCCACAAAGCTTGGAATTTGTAACTTCTACCAAATGAGTCCCCTCTTTTAGTGCTTGACAATAACACATTGACATGCAAATGTAAATAAACTTTGATACTGAATAGTTCAAATATGAAAACCACTAGAGTTTGGTTTCAGTTATGTTCATGCTGTGCATAGTGTATCAGTTCACGTTTTTACATTATGTTTGTGGTTGAATGTTATTTCTGTTTTCTCAATAATTCTTGTTCTTACCAAATTCTACTACATTCTGCCAAATGCTATCAGTTTTTGAACTTCACTCACAGATGGTACGCCTGCTGTCTTTCCTCAACTCCCCTTATTCTGAGGGAAGTATGTTTAGAGTCCTCCGTATTTACCTTAAATTATCTCCAAATCTGGGGTCCTGCCAAATATTTTTCTTCTTTGACATTCTTTTTAAACTGTGACAGAAAATCTGACGACAACCTGTTATTTTGACATATTACACACACCTAACCATTTGGTGCAGATAGTTTCAACTCTACACAGAGAACATGGCAAAGGTCAATAAATCTATCAATAGAACACTTTACGTCGGCGTATAAACTCTGATCTGGAGGCTATCTGAATTGATGGCAGTTCCTTGAAGAGTTATGGATAAGAGACTTTGGAGTCATCTAGCAAAGATGAACCACTTATGTGGGATTATCCTCTCACTAAGGGTTTTTTCCCCAGGATCAGATAACATTCAGAGTCTTGCCAACTGTGATCTCTTCAGTTGGTGAAATGTTACCTAATTTCAATATTGTCACTGCACAGAAAAAGTTACATGTATTTAGCTTGATCTGATAATCAAGCTGAATACCTGTTGATGTTTTGTAAATGTTACCTTAGTTCTCTAGTATCTATTTCCATCATCATCTGTTGCAAGTAGTAGCACTCAGTCGTCATATCTTTTAAAACTTACTCCCCCACTTAATGTTGTTTATACAGTTTCCTTCCACATTAATTCCAACTACAGGGTTTAAGTTTTATACTTAATTTGAAGAAGTTCTGCAAAGGGCCAGTTGGTTATTCATTTCAATTCGTTAAATGTACTGTAGCTAGGCATTTCTTTAAGAAATATTCATAATTTCTTAAGTTATCTTCTTGTTCCTCTTGACACTTGGCAGCAAATTAGAGATGTTAATGGACAGCCAGCATACATATTGGAGGAAGGCCTAAATCCTGCTTATTTTTATCTTCTCTGCAGCTTGTGACAGTGACCACTGGGGCCCCCACTGCAGCAATAGATGTCAATGTAAGAATGGAGCACTATGTAACCCTATCACTGGATCCTGTATCTGCACTCCTGGATACAGAGGCTGGCGATGTGAGGTCCAATGTGAAACTGGCTCTTATGGAAATGGGTGTCAATGGACATGTCAGTGCCAGAATGGGGCCATCTGTCATCATGTGACTGGAGAATGCAATTGTTCACCAGGATACACAGGAACTTTGTAAGTAAGATGAAATGGAAAAAATGCCAGAAACATATATATTTTTTGCTTTTATCCACAGTACACAGAACAAAAATAAACCTGAGTGAAGTTGGCCCTCCCACCTTCTTCAAATCAGACAAAATTGGTGTCAAACGTTTGTGCTACATTTGTGCAAAACGTTTGACACCAATTTTGTCTGATTTCATAAAAGGGGGAGGGGGGCTGGATGACCTTTTGACCTTTAACCTTTAATTAATATCTTCAAAGCCAAAGCAGCACAAACAACAATTTTTGCTTCACAAACCAGCACAAACGTAGTCGAGTTAATTGACACCCATTTCGTCTGATTTGATGAAGGTGGGGGGGCTGGTTGACGTTTGATGACCTCTAGAAACATTTCTTTATATTTTTAAAATGATAGCGGCACAAGCAAAAATTTTTGCTGCACAAACGTTTGACACCAATTTGTGAAGTATTTTGTTCTACGATCAAAGGACATGCTATGTGCCAAAACTTTTGTATAGGTGAACAAACAGAGCTCAAACACTGTAGATCATCAGATTCTCTTATATAGATTAAAACATTGTGTTGGCCTGAGAGGTCCAGTATTTGAATGGTTTAAATCATATGTAGAAAACAGAACTTTCTCAGTTCATCTTTACCAATGCTGTTCTGGGGCCAAACCTTTAAAGTACGGTGTTCCCCAAAGCTCAATTTTAGGTCCCATTTTGTTTATATTTATTGCCTCTTGGTCAGATTTTCCATAAATTTAACGTTTCTTTTCATTGCTTTGCGGATGACATCCAGATTTATATGCCCCGTAAACTGCAAAATGGTAAAAATGAATCTCTTCAGCTATTGATAGATTGTTTAGCTGAAGTTAAATCTTGGATGGAACAAAACTTTCTTCATCCCAATCAAAGTAAAACTCAAGTTATATTATTTGGTCAAAGTCTTCACACTACAAATTCAGATCTGATTCTTGGTTCTTTAGCTCGGGTTTTGTCAGACCTCTGCTAAGAATCTTGGTTTTACTTTTGATAGCTGTTTAAAGCTAGATAAACAAGTTAGCTCTGTCGTTAAATCAAATGTTTTTCACCTGCGGATTTTAGAAAAAGTTAAATCTTATTTTTGTTTTAAGGACTTTGAAAGACTTATTCATGCCTTCATTACATCTCGTTTGGATTACAGTGAACCCTTGCTATAACACGGTTCACCTTTCACGGCCTCGCTGCTTTGCGGATTTTTTTGTGCAGTTTTTTTCACAGTGCATTGTATTCTGCGTACTGATTGGCTAAATAGTCTCCACACTTCTTCTCTACCTGTGTGCCAATAATGTTACGGTATGTAAATATACGTAATACAGCTTGGCAAATTTTGGTAAATGTTTTTGCCCAGAAGAAAAAAAGAGCGACAACAACTACCGATAACTATGTTCTTTCTGAAAAAACACACCTGCACCACAGACTTCAGAAGAAAAGGACACTAAAGAGTGGAGTGAGGCCACAGCATCAGTCAGAGGCACAGTGAAATACCTGAGTCACAATTAGTCCTAGTGTACTTTGTATTGATGATTAAAATGATTATTTTACTGTAGTTATTTGTAAGAAAGCGTTCCATTTGTTTAAAAAATGCTTGGGCCTGAAAACAGGTTTTGTTCTTTGGTTTCAATGTAGAGTATTTAATTATGCTGTATAATAATTGTAAAAAATTAAGGTAACTACTTCACGGATTTCGCCTATCACAGGTTCTTTTCGGAACGCAACCCCCGCGAAAAACGAGGGTTCACTGTATTGCAATTCATTATATAGAGGCCTGGATAAATCACAGATGCAGCGACTTCAAATGATCCAGAATGCAGCAACAAGGCTTCTTACAGGAACCAGGAAGCATGACCATATAAGGCCCATACTCGCCTCTTTACACTGGCTGCCCCTTTTTTTATCGAATAGATTTTAAGATTCTTTTATTAACATATAAAGTTTTAAATGGGTTAGCTCCACCGTATCTTTGGGACCTTTTAAATTTTCAGTCTGTGTCCAGAACCCTACGATCAAATAATCAGCTTTTATTGACAGTTCCTCGGACCCGACTTAAGAGGAACGAAGATCAGGCTTTTTCTTTTGTTGCTCCTATTCTATTGAACAATTTACCTTTCCAAATTAGATCTGCCCACAGCCTGGATCATTTTAAATCGCTTCTCAAAACTAATTTTTATCCTTTGGCATTTATTTGAAGTAGTGTTTTGATACTCTGTTTTTATCAATTTGTGTTATTGTCGTTCTTGTACAGCACTTTGGTGTAGTTTTACACCTGTTTTTAAAGTGCTGTATAAATAAATTTGACATTGACATTGACATAATGCTGAGTGGAAAGCTACAGAAATAGCATCCCCTGTGTACCGTATTTTCCGCACTATAAGGCGCACCGCATTCTAAGGCGCATAGAATAGACGCTACAGTAGAGGCTGGGATTACGTTATGCATCCATTAGATGGAGCTGCGCTAAAGGGAATGTCAACAAAATAGTCAGATAGGTCAGTCAAACTTTATTAATAGATTACAAACCAGCGTTCCGAAAACTCCGTTCATTCCCAAAATGAATAAAGAGCTGTTTTATTATTTTCCCTGAGGTAAAGTAAGTGACGTGGTATTTTCATGACACAGTTTATCTTTAACAACAGCAAGGTATAACATATACCTTGGAACTTTTCCTCGATTCAATAAACACGTAAAAAACAGTCTGATACTGTTACAGTAAATCAAACGTTAGTGCAATCACAATATATATATCCACTTCCGCACCATTGATTCGTTCATGTTAAATTCTCTCGCTGCTGCTCTATTCCCGTGTTCTACTGCATGACTGATCGCCTTGAGCTTATACTCTGTGTCGTAAGCGTGTTTCTTAATAGGAGCCATTTTGGGGTCTTTACACAAAACCCAGCATGCACCGCGCGCTTCTTCGTCTACGGGGGAAAATGAAGTCAGTGGCTGCTTACCGTAGTTGCCAGACGTGTTGTGGCTTAATATTGGTCATATGGACCAATATTGAGCCACAACAGGTCTGGCGCACCGGATTACAAGGCGCACTCTCGGCTTTTGAGAAAATTTAAGGTTTTTAGGTGCGCCTTATAGTGCGGAAAATACGGTATCTGTTTGCATGATATTGGTGAGTGGGAGTAGTATTGTGATATTCCTGTAAATCTGATGCATAAGTGACACCTGCAAACCATAGTGGTCGAGAGTGAGAGTGATTTCATCTTTATTGTATATTTTAATAGAATATTTTTTGTGTATACAGTGAACCCTCGCTATATCGCTGTTCACCTTTCACGGTCTCGCTGCTACACAGATTTGCATCGTGCATTGTGTTCTGCATTCTGATTGGCTAAACAGTCTCTTCGCTTCTTCTCTACCTGTGTGTCAATAACGTTGCGGTTTAATATGTATACGTACGTAAAACAGCTTGCCAAATTTAAGTTTGCAAATTCTCTTGCAAGAATCTTTTTGCCCAGAAGAAAAAAGAGCGACAACACCTACAGATAACTATGTTCTTCTCTCGAAAAAGCACACCTGCACCGCGGGCTTTAGAAGAAAAAACGCTACAGAGTCAGGATGCAGTGGCTCAGTCAGAAGAGCAGTGAAATACACGTGTCACTATTTGTCCTACTGTACTTTGTATTTTTTTTTTCATAATCATTTTTCATTTTCTCCCGTTCTAATCCAATGACTCGGGTCGCGGTGGGGCGGTGCTGATCTCCACAATTTGAAGCCTTCAGTTCGTATTGATGATTAAAATTATTATTTTACAGTTCAGTAGTTATTTGTAAAAAAAACAAAAACAAACGTTTATACAGTACTTTTATTTGTTAAACAAATACTTGGGCCTGTAAAAAGGTTTTGTTCTTTGGTTTCAATGTATTATGGAGTATTTCATTGTATAATAATTGTAAAAAAAGTAAAGGTTACTACTTCACGGATTTCGCCTATCACGGGTTCTTTTTGGAATGTAACCCCCCTGAAAAACAAGGGTTCACTGTATTATGTATTTCAAATATTTGATGTAATTAGTGGGAGAAGGAGATGTTCTCCCACCTCTCTCTCCCACTAGACAGGTGAGACAGGGGGTAAAGCACAACCCACCTATTGAGACCATAGTCCTTGACGCAGCTGTTACAGGTTCGAGTCCGGGCCAGATGACTTCCCCTTTTCTTATTAAACACTGTCTTGTCTGGCCACTCTCAAATAAAGGCCAATAGAGCCAGTAAACCCTTTATAAAAAAGAAGTGAGAAAAATGAATGACAAGGACTCATTCAAGAAATTTTTTATCTGAATCCCTGGTTGGATATTTTAAATTTGAATCGGTCTGTTAAATTGGTAAATGACCATGTATTACCATCGCTTCAGATTTGGATTTGTTGATTTGGTAACCTGAAAATTTACCATATTTCTCTATAGTCCCCATAGCGAGGGAACAGATATCACCAGATCACTTATATAAGTCAAAATATCATCAGCAAAAAGTGAAAACTTGTGTTCCATAGTATTTTTGTCTCTAATGTCTTTAATATCCTTGTTCATTCTAATCGCTACTGCCAGAGATTTGATGCTTATGTTTCTTCTTTGCCATGGCAGCGCACTGAGATGCAGGGGGTCGGCACTTTTCCTGTATTTTGGTGGTATTAAATTGGATCGTTTCACTTTATGTTGGGCAAACCACCTCTTGCCTAAACATGAACCACCGCTACAGTAAACATGTTCTTCTGAAGATCAGTTTTTCCTGTGAACGGAGTGTTACAGCTGATTTTTTACACTCTTATAACATCCCAGAGAACATTGCAAGGACTCCTGGTTCTCCGCGGAGATTCCAGATTTAAAGCGGCAAGCTAATAGGCTGCACAACACGGCATTTTGATGGAAACTGCAGACTCTGGTAAGAGCAGAGGGGGCGGAGTCTGTGCATATCAACAACACCTGGTGTACAGACACTGTGACTGTGGACAGCCAGTGCTCCCCTGACTTGGAGTATATAACTCTGAAATGCAGACCCTTCTACCTACCTAGTGAGTTCACTAGAATAATGATCACGGTTGTTTACATGCCACCCTCTGCTAATACAAATTCGGCTTTGAGAATGCTCAGAGCAGCTCTGTTGTTAATAATCAACATAGCCGATATCCAGATGCAATTTTCATTATTACCAAATATTTTAATCATGCAGTGCTCCCCAAACTTCATCAACGTCAATTTCCATCTGGTAGGACTCAATACGTTGGATAAGATCTACGCTAACATCAAACTGGGTTATAGAGCCAAACAGTTAACACACCTGACGCAGTCTGACCACATGTCACTGTTTTGATTCCTGCATATATCAAAAACATTTTTGTTTCAAAATTAGAGGGGGATAGTCATGGTCCAAACTCGCTTGCTGCTCCAGGTAAAACCTTTTTTATGCCATGCCTTGCGAAGGAGGAATTCTTTGGTTTTAAAACGGAGGAATTTCACAATAATAGATCGCGGTGGGGCTTCGCTTGGGAGTGGAGGGCCTAGAGAGCGGTGCGCCCATTCAATGTGTATGTTGAGCTCATCTTGGGACAGCGATAAGCCATCACGGAGTAACTTCTCCACAAAGTCACCCATTCATGCCGAGTCACGTTCTGAGGCCTCGTATAAGTCATAAATGCGTATGTTCTCTTCGTGTACTGCTCTCTAGGTCCATTAGTTTATCCTCCAACTTTATCTGTAGCTTTATTGTTTCAGTGTCTATGTCCTCCGTGGTTAAAATCCTCTCCTCCGCTTTTTCAATCTGACCCTCCGCCTCGTCTAGTCTGGCTCATCTTTTGAATTTCTTCTTTGATTTCTCCCCAATGCGCATTGCCGGAAGCCTCTTAATTCCTGCAACACTGTCTATCATTCAGCCATGTTACCACTGTTGGTTGCTCAGCTTAAGTCAAAAGGTGCAGCCGTAC
This sequence comes from Xiphophorus maculatus, assembly GCF_002775205.1. Taxonomy (NCBI): domain Eukaryota; kingdom Metazoa; phylum Chordata; class Actinopteri; order Cyprinodontiformes; family Poeciliidae; genus Xiphophorus; species Xiphophorus maculatus. Next base: position 421,767 of record NC_036450.1, read on the forward strand.
TTCTTCAAAGCAGAGGTCCAGATGAATAGCGGTTAACATTAGCCGAAATGCTAGCAATATTTTCTCGGCTTTAAACGTCCACTTAGTTATCTTTGGGTTAACTAAAACAACAAAGATAATGGCTAACAATAAAGTTAACAGCAAAGACTCTGCTAAGTCACGACTACTGTATGGACACCGATGCCAAAGGGACTAAAAATGCTAAAATGATTGTAAAAAGAAAAACGAAAAGATGGAAAATGAGATTGCACAACTTAAAAACCACAAATGCCGAGCTGACAAAGAAGGTCCAAGATTTTGAAAGAAAAGCGGCAGAATCAGAGAAGATGTAATATATAAAATAGAAGATGCAATCTGCGCATTAATGGATTAAAAGAGTAAAAAGAGGAAGACACAAGAGAGAAAGTCGCGTATCTCATTAAGCAGATTATGCCACACTGGAAAGAGAAGATGGACATCATTCTTGACACTGTACACCGTCTTGGCCCGAACAACACCAACCTCCCACGACAGATTATTGTACAGTTTAAAAGTCGGATCTTCAGGGATGAACTCTGGCGATCCACTAAACATCCGTTTCTCTGAGGACCTCACCAAAGAAGACCGACTGGCTTTGCAGCCCGAAGTAAAGTGTTACGTCCACCAGGCTCGTTTGGTGGGGTAACATTAAAGGAGACCCCACAAGGATTTTCTGATTAAATGAAAATTGAATTTATTAAATTATACTAAAGAAATAAAACCTGAAAAGGGAATTACCTGAAATGAGAAACCAAAATAAAATAATGCAAAACCCATAACCAACCAGAAATAAGCAAATGCAAAACAAACCTAACAAAACTCAACCATAAGATACAAACCAAACCAAATGGGGTTCTGAGGAGGGAGAGGGGAAAAACCTAATGTCTGTTGCAGCATGGCAGCTTTTAAAGGAGCAGAGCAGCAATCAGGAAAAAACATAACACCTGCAGAAGGCCTGTCTCCAGAACCCTACAAGGAAGGGCTATTTGTGTTGTTATTTTGTGCAGCACTTTGGTGCAGTCTTGTCTGCTGTAAGGTGCTATATAAATAAATTTGACATTGACATTGACAAAAAGGGCAGAGACCCACTGCAGTCGTAACAAAAGCAAGCATTTCATTCTCAGGTAAAACCCATTCAAATACTGTTCAGCCTTTTATTATATTTCATTACATTAATTTTTTATGTTTAACTTGAAAAGTGAACTTCCTCTAATTTGTGTTAATGCAAGGGGCCTAAGAGATTTGACTAAAAGTAAAATTTTATTTTTATTTTGTAAAGGGAACAATGCAAATATAATATTCTTACAGAAAACTCATTCAAAACATGAAGATTTGGTCTAAACAATGGGGAGATGAAGCTTATTTTTGTCATGGTTCTTCAAAATCAGCAGGGGTCGCTATTCTTCTAAAAAACTTCCAGGGTCAAATAAGTTCAAGTAAAATGGATAAAAATGGTCACTGGTTATTCCTCACTGTCTGTTCGGATAACTTAATACTTATTTTGTTAAATATATATGGTTATAATAATCTAAACCAGAACAAATTATTGCTAGAAGAAATAACCCTAAATTTAGATCACCTAAAATCATTTTACTCAACAAACAATGTTGTAATTGGTGGGGATGTTCAAGATGAATTTTATGATAAATGGCCTTCTAAACATAACTCATGTTACCCAAACAAAATATTTAACAATTTTTGCAATGAACAAAACCTAGTTGACGTGTGGCATCATCTTAATCCCAATTGTATAAAATTTTCATGGTTTGGTTCAAATAGCAAAACAAGACTTGATCACTGGCTTATGACAAATGAATTATTGACCAATGAAATCAACTCAGATATTTCTGCTGCACCGTTGACTGACCATAGCCTTATTTCCTTACAAATGAAACCTCAAAACTGGAAATCAGGCGCAAGTAAATATTGGAAATTAAACTACAGTCTTCATAAAAATGACACCTACTGCCAAAAAATAAAAGAATTAATCTAAAATATAAAGAACTCTGAAGATTTAAATAACCCTGTTCAAAAATGGGAATTCCTAAAGTACAAGATCAGACAATTTTCTATCTCATTCAGTAAACAAATTAAAAAAGAACTCCAAAGAAAAGATACTAGATATTGTACAATAACTAAATATATATTGCAATAAACTCAAACCAAAAATGAAAAAATTAATATCAACAGAGGTTTTTAAATTCTATAACAACTTGTATACCGCCAAATTCTCAGAACAAAAATCTTGCACCTTTTTTAAACAAATTGAAACATTTATCCCTAAAATAGAGGATAATTACAAAAAAACTTATGACAACAATATTACAATAGATGAACTTGATAAGGCTATTAATCTCTTATCATTAAACAGAGCACCGGGTCCAAATGGACTGACTGGAAACTTTTATAAACACTTTTGGTAAGACTTAAAAATATTACTGCATCAAGTTTTTACAGAAATTTTTAAAAATTATTCTATGCCTACTACAATGAAACAAGGAATTATTATATGTATCCCCAAACCAGACAAGGACCCAAGATTTATTGAGAATAAAAGACCTATTACACTCAGAAATTCAGATTATAAATTACTAACATATATATTTACCATGCGTCTCCAATCTCAAACATTATTGCAGAATCGCAGTCTGGCTTCTTAAAAGGGAGGTCAATCCACAACAATATTAGACTGGTAAAGGACCTGATTGAATATACTGACATGATCAAAGATGATGGCTTTATTCTTTTCCTTGACTTTTATAAAGCTTTTGACTCGGTGGAACACCAAGTCTTATTCTCAGTTCTTGAACATTTAAGTTTTGGATCAAACTTTATTAACTTAATTAGAGGTCTATATCAACACATTAATAGTTGCGTAATACTATCTAAGGGCACCACGGCTAGATTTAACATTGATGTTGGAATTCCCCATATCTCTTTAATTTAGTTGTAGAAATGTTAGCAATCTATCTTAAAAACTGTGCAGACATTGAGAAATTTGACGTTTTCGGTACAGAATTAGTCATTAGCCAGTTAGCAGATGACACCACCATTTTCTTAAAAAATCACAAGCAACTTCCAATTGTAATTGATAAAATGTATCTTTTTTCAGAGGCTTCAGGACTAATGCTAAATTTTAAAAAAACGTGAGCTTATAGCCATTCATGACACTTCCCTAAAAGAAATATCTAGCATTCCAGTAAAACTGAAATTAAATACTTGGGAACTGTTATAACCGAAAACCAAGAATCAAAACTTAACTATTGAAAACAAGATTAAATAAAGAATGTAAATCCAAACTTAACTCATGGCTCCAAGAGACCTTTCTATTTTAGGACGAATTTACTTATCAAAAATGGAAAGTTTGTCGAGATTAATTTATTCAACCTGTAGCACTGCTATCCCAAATAGTTTAACTAAGACTATTAACCAAATGAACATGAACTTTATTTGGAGAAACAGCTCACACTACCTACGGAAAAGTCATATGGTCAAAGAAAGCAAAGATGGCGGTCTGAAAGTAATTGACTTTGAATGTCTTAACGGAACCCTTAAAATTAATTGGTTGAAATCCTGGATTAAAAATTCTCAGTTATTTGGTATTGTGTCCCTAATTATATATTTAACAAAATAGGTGGTCTAAAACTTGTACTTCTAGCTGATTTCAATATACATAAATTGCCCATTTAACTATCAGAGTGTCATGAATTGGTGCGGTGGATGTCAAAAACAACAAAAAACGACCCAATGGAGTGGGCGGAGGCACAGGAAGGGCCAAGAGTCCAAAACAAACAAAAAACTACCCACAGGGTGGGCGGAGGCAAAGGAGGCGGGAACCACGGAGGTGGTCCGGCGGTCGTCCGCGGCGCTGGAGGCGGGAACCACAGAGGCGGTCCGGCGGCCGTCCGCGGCGCTGGAGGCGGGAACCACAAAGGCGGTCCGGCGGCCGTCCGCGGCGCTGGAGGCGGGAACCCCGGAGGCGGTCCGGCGGTCGCCCGCGGCGCTGGAGGTGGCGACTAGGAGTCCCGGGGGCCGCCCACAGTTGGCGACGATGAGCACCCAGAGGCAGGGTCTCAGGTGGAGCGCCGAGAGTCGGGGACTCGGGAGGAACGCACAGAGTCGGGGTCTCGGGAGGAACGCACAGGGTCTCGGTCTCAGGTGCGCCGGCAGGAACGCCAGCTGCATCGGACTCGGGTGCGCCGGCAGGAACGCCGGCTGCATCGGGCTCGAGTGCGCCGGCTGGAAGTGCTGGTCCCGGAGATGCTGGAGCTGGGACTGGGCTGGCGGAGAGACTGTGCAGCTGGGTAGACAGAGGGTTACCCTTCAGCACGGCGATTGCCGTCAGGCGCTCCCCCTCTGCCTCCTGCTGCAACTCCGCCAGACCCAGGTGCAGAAGTCGTGGGATCCAGGAGTCCAGCATAATCACCAAACGTGTGGAAATGTTCAGGCGGTGACGGGCGGAGTATGGCCTTGCCACCTCCTCGACATAGTCCTTTATTGTTCTTCTCAATATCCCTGGGTCCATGATGAGAGAGAGAAAAAAAAAAAGGTGCGCCTCACCGTACTTTCTGGTCGGGTCCTTCTGTCATGAATTGGTGCGGTGGATGTGATGAGGCAAACGCAGCAGACCCAGGTAACGTGAGAAATTAAGGTTTTAATGAGAAATAAGTCAAAAATAGTCGACAAACAACCAGGCAGCACGACTGAGCAGACGCCAGGGCTCAATGCCGGTAGTAACTGGTAACTTGACCGGACAACACTAACATATGAATCCCCTTGTTGCTATTTTAGTTATTGTTTCATTATTATTAATTGTTTTTTTCCTTATCAATATTACTTTGTATTTCTATTTCGGAATCTGCCTCTACTATGCCCTCTACAGAGTTGCACTGTTGTAATTGCCTTACTTGTTTGTGCTGACCTTGTTTAAATATAGTTTAACACACACACACAAAAAGAAAAGCAGCAATGACAGTGAAGAGCAGCTAATTATTTTTGCTACATTACACTTGAGTGACACAACATGCTTTTTTACAATGTTTTTAAGCAAGAATGTAGCTCTTTAAGTCTCAAATGTCTGCTTGGTTAACCAATACATCACCTAATTGCAATATTGCTCCTGCTGCATTAACAGCCAGCTCCCCTCGTCAGCTGTGCTTCACACTGTCACAGTTGCTAGGCAATATGAGTTACACTAAGGTGAAGGCTAGACAGCTAACTGAAGAATAGACCTGTCTGAATTCACAGATTGTCATTTATTTGTGGCCTTTGAAGGACCTGTCCTAGTAGATCAGGTTCTTCGAAGGATGCAGACCCTGAATTCAGGCACGGCTTCTGTCTGCTCCTCTGTGTCTCACTCACACATGACAGTTTTCAGAGAGGATTAATAGTAAAATAGAACACTGAGAAGGGCAGAAATGTAGAGAACTACAGAGATGGCAGAACTGTAGTAGCCCTCCAGACTACAGGGGAGGACTGAAGATGGGGTCAAACTTGAAAAACTTGACAAAATGAGAAAATAACTTTTTAGAGGTAGGGGGCTTTTTTATAAGCTCATAGAAGCTATTCAGCTCAGGTAGGGTTTCAATGTGGGGTAAGTGCTATCTGACAAAATTATGAACTTGCAAGTATCTGAAAAAGTGACTAGAAGGGACACTAAACTTTGTTTGAGGTTGCATGAAGGAGTCAAAGTGATTAGTAATGTATAGATCCTTAGTAACCCTTGTTTAACCAGTTCTCAAAGACAACATCCATTGTGCCTTCTTTAAATGCTGTGTTCTCAAAAATGAAGCATAGCTGGAGACACTAGGAAGAATCAGAACAGTCTTTTATCTGCTTGAGAATGCTGAATAATTTTTTTAGCACATAATTATCCTTTTAGCAGAAGGAAAGGTTAAAAGAGATTGGAAAACAACCTCCTAGTGCAGCTGCTAGAGAGGAAGTGTAAATGCCCTGAAGAAGGGGAGTATTTTAATAAGAGCTGGTGCTTCTGCTCCAACGGTTATTATTAACTCGATTTAGCTTACAAACATTCAGAGATATGCTGAGATAAACAGCAGTATGTTAGCAACAGCGCTAACAACGGAGCTAACAACAGAATTTAACATTAGGAGTGCCAAAAAAACTCACAGCTTTCTGAAAGTTAATAAACTCATTTACAATATACAGGCCTGTATATATATATATATATATATATATATATATATATATATATATATATATATATATATATACTCATACCTGAAGAAGGGGAGTATTTTAATAAAAGAGCTGGACACGGTGCTTCTGCTCCAACAGTTATTATTAACTAAGGAGAAAGTTCCGGTGCTCTTCACTATAGCTAGCGCAAGTGCTAGACTCCCCCTGCTGGTTGAATTTGACCACTGCTTCAGCCAAATCAGACTAGCCAGCCTCTGAAATAACCAAATTTCAATCCAGCTTCAGCCAAATCAGACTCACCAGCCTCTGAAATAACCAAATTTCAACCATCACAGAAGCAGTAAGTTCTGAGGAGACAAGGTTTTCATTCAGCAGCCAATTTGGCAATAGAGAGTTCACTTCTTCATCTCCTGGGTGGACATGACTGCAAATTACCCTAGGTCTGGCATTGCAAGTCCAATTAGAGCTGCAAGCAGCCTTGTAAGGCCCTCATTGCTCAGGGCTGCTTAGTATCACCACCTTATCGCCATCGTGCCTTTCCCTCACCCATCCACGAGGGGGGGAGAATTTTGCAAATCTCCCAGATAGCCTTATGTTCAATTCAGTAAGAGTCCAGCAGCATGTCTTAAAAGCTTGGCTGAAACCTGGCCTTCTAGGAGGGAGTTATTTTCGCTTTCTGTTTGGTGGCAACGGATTGGCGAGGACTTCCTGTCGGGTTTGATACATCTCATGTGTGGTTATCGACAGTTTTGAATGAAGTTTCAATCATGTCATACCAGATGAGGCAGTACTAATGATCCAATAATCTTCAATAGTTTCTCTGAGTGGACACGCTGCCTGAGAGAATGGTTGAAGGATCTTTGACCTGTTTGTCTAAAGCGGCTATTGTGGCTGACGAGTTTATGTTGACGTGTGCGAAGTTTGTTTCATAGGTTTTCTAAAGGAATATCTGATTCGGGTCACAGAGCAATTAGCACATTAAACCCTCACTTCCACTGACTTATTTAATTCTTTACAAGTTAGCAGGTGTAACTGGCTGCAAGTAGGTAGTTTCTTCTCTACGTTTCTGTGAAGCATTGTATCCTTGCACCTTCAGTCAACCGGGTGCGGACAAAACAACCAGGAGACATTTCTCCTGTTTCAGACTGCTCAGTGGCCCTGAACTTTGTGCAAAGATTTGAGTTACTTATTTATTTTTTGGGAAGACGTCAGTGTTTCAGAAAGTTTTGCGCTGTGGCTGATCGGTTTGTTCTTTCCATGTGGAGAGGAGAGAGGCGCAGATATCAGCTAATTCTTTTTTTTTAAAGGTTTTGTTGGCTCTAGTGGCCTTTATTTGAAAGTAGTTTGACAGAAAAGAGGGGGAAGACATGCGGCAAATGTCGCCAGGCCAGGAATCGAAGCCGGGAATCAAACCCGTGACCACCGGCACCAAGACCTCAATATATGGGTTGTGCTTTGCCCCTGTGCCACCACAGCACCCCAGATGTCAGCTAATTCTGTCAAATTCAGTTCAATGCAGAGTGTAAACCACATGCAGTTATCTGTTATCACATGCAGTGACAACTTCAATATCACTGCACGTGTGGTGGGATGATGTATTTATGCCATGAAATAAGCATGTCACGATAAAATTTATTTTCCTGTGCAAGTTTTTTTGTTTTTTTTTACCTGTATTATCGCGAATGATATATGAAGCCCAGCCCTTCTTGGAACGTGCTGAGTTTCCCTCCTTCAGATCTCCTGAAGTGTAAAGGTGAGCGGCCTTTGCATAGCAGAGATGAGATTAGTTTTTTTCAATAAGACTGAAAGAACCAGATTCCTTCACAAGGTTGGGGACCTATACTCAGAACTTTTGTACTGAATTTCTAAATGTATTTTTATTGACACTTTTCATACCAGCACACTGCTTTGCCAAATCTATGACCATGCATATTTCTGTCTTACTGATAACAGGTGCCAGGATGAGTGTCCAGTTGGTACTTTTGGTGCTGGCTGTGCAAAGACCTGTCACTGTAACAACAGTAAGTGCGTTCATATCAACGGAACGTGCCTGTGTGATGCGGGCTACACAGGAGAAAAATGTGATATCCGCTTGTGCCCTGAAGACCGTTATGGTTTAAGATGCAAAAAGAATTGTCCATGTCATCCCCCAAGAACTCTAAGGTATGCTGCAATTGATTTAACTGACTTTAACAAACTTTATTGTGCAAGAAGAAACACATTTAAATGATTGGTTTTCTATTTTCCTGAATACTCACTAGTACTATATATGTGTATGAATCAGTGTAGAGTTTTAATATTTAGGGGGAAAAGCAAGTTTCCAGGTCTAGTACTTAACTAGTGTGGCTGTAATATGTAAGGGAGTCACACAAGCACAGGTGGCTGTTAGTTGATGGGTCAGGATTTCTTCTGAATTTACAAATGTTCTGCAAGTGTTACTTAAGATAAAGCTTGATCTATTATACTGGGAAGCAAAAAAAACCCCCAAAAACTTCCTGTAAATGCATGTGTTCCAACTTTGAAGACAATCTTCCAAAAAAGTACCAGGAGATTAGTTTTTTAAGTTCAGTCTGCTTAATTCGAAAAATTAAGTAGACTGGCTTTTTTAATTCTTATGACAGCAGTCTAATATTGACTATCACTGTTTTAATTTTGTTTGCCACAATTTCTCCTTTATGTAGCTTAAAGTTCTACTCCAACACACACACTTGGATTTACTACACAAGTTAATTCCAAGAAAAATTACATTTCTGTAAGCTTAAATTTTTTTGCTTTTTAATAAACTGGACAATGGACCTTACCACAGGGGCCCCTTTTCATTGGCTGATGCCCATTCTAAGTGGTCACGTGCGTGGCCGTCTCACAAACACACTTAGCTTCCCGTTAGTTAAGTACAGCATAATGGCAGAACTGATACAACTTCTACACCTTGAAGCCTGTCTGCTACACGGTCTTACGTTAGCTAAACAGATCAATATGCAATGTGTACTGTATCTGACATACACTAAAGATTTTATTTTAGCAGAAAAGGCTTTGGACTAAACTGTTACTCGTGTTAGCCACTCTAGCACCAAGTACAGCTAGTCAATCAACCATCGCTGTGTTCAGGGAAGCGCTGATTAATAATCGAGAAATAAGGGCGTGCTGTGGTGGCGCAGGGGGTTAGCACGCCCCACGTTTGGAGGCCTTAGTCCTCGACGTGGACGTCGCGGGTTCGACTCCCGGTCCCGACAACCTTTGCCGCATGTCTTCCTCACCCTCCTTCCTGTCTGCCTACTGTGGAAAAAATACGAGCCACTAGCGCTGCAGAAAAAAATAAATGAATAAAAAAAAATAAAAAATCGAGAAATAAATATCGAGCCTAGAAACTTGATATCGTAACGGACTGAATGTTATGTTTTTAACGTAATCTTTGCTGGTCTTGCGGGGTGCAAGGAATTGCCATGGTAACAAACTACAAAGAGAGAGTAAAAAGGTATGAGTGGTTTTGAGTTGATGACCTGTTCGGGTTATTTTATCTTTGTTTCCTTTTGCTGTGGCGCATTACAGCCGCTGTAGTTTCTAAACGTTGGACTAATTACCTCGTTCCTTTGTGAGTTTACGTCATTCACAACAAACATCAAATAGAACAAATATATTTCATAAAATTTTAACAAACAAATGGCTTCTACCATGGTAATTATGTGAAATTAAATTAATTATATCCCAACTTCAGAAGATTTGCCTTTACCTTTACATAGCTCTTTGGTTCCTCCTATCAGTCTGTAGCTTCTCATATTGAGGTCATCAAACCAAATTTCAGATCTACCATAACTGACTGACACCTGCTGGCCTCAGGTTTGCAACCAGCTTGTGACTGAGAAACCAGTAACCTCCTCCCAGATGATGACATGAACTTGTTAGTTCCTCTGTCCATTGTAGTAGCGATATATTGTGAAAATCAGGTAGAAATGATGCACTAATCGAGTCATGTTTACATAGAAACAACACGCCGCAGGCTTTGTTTGTGAGACTTGCGGTCATGTGGGTCGGTTGTGGGCGGAGCTTGGTAAGGTCCATAGTGATTTGATTTCAAACCTTAATGTATTTCATTAAATGAAGATTGTAGCAGTTTCAACAAAGTGAAATTATCTTAGATTTTATTTCTTAGTATCACAGTTGGTCCAAGAATCAAAAGGAAAAGAGGAATGTCTTGATAAAATTGTTACTGGCATGGCTAGTAACAACATATTGTCGAGAACAAGATTCAAGCTGTGTGGTTTGCTGAAAACCACAGTGAACAAGAAAAGTAATGCACAGTTATACACAAAATATTTAAATGGTGGAGTAAGAAATATATATGGGCTTGTTACAGCTTGTTGTACATAAAGGTATGCTGTAGTTTTTTAAAAAAATGCTGTTTTAAAATGGCAAAACCCTTCTATCTTCCCCTTCTCCACTTGTATTTGCACACTGCAGGTCAGCTGTCTTAAAGTCCTTAAGTTGTCTATCACTTAAAAGAAAGAAGAAAAAATGATTTTTTTAGGAATATGTAATAGAAAGCAAAGACAGGAATGGCGTAGAAAAGTCTTAAATTAACTGGCCAGTTATATGGTGGATGTTGTTGAGACGCTTATCAAGGACACGCACACACAGTTTGTTACACACATGGAATTCTTCACTTTTACACAAAGGCCTTTGTAGAAATAGAAACTTAAGCTGACGTAACACATCGGGTGATCAATGGGCATGACTTAGCTGACGTACGACATCAGGCAACCACTGGGCGTGTTTTTAGATATAAGCCATGATTCTTCCGTTTTTGATCAGATGCTGTATAATTTCGGTTATATTCACTTCACAACAAATTAGCCTGTGAGGGTGTGATGGACCGAGTTAAAAACAGGAGGAGTCACAGGACATATTAGAAAAATAGGGTTTTTTATTTTAACCCAAAGATTATAACTAACAAAAAATAAACTGAGCTCATAAAAGAGGTCAAAGAAACAAAACTGACCTCAGGCAAAAAATGTAAACAAACTGGCTGCACAAACAAACATAACTGACCTAACAAAGAAATGACACACAGGGGTTTATATACTGGCTGATCAGACCAATTAAGACACAATAGGGGTAACTAAACAGAATACAATTACAAATAACACAAAACAAATAACAGTACAGCTAAGTTTGGCTCAACTAAAGACCCAAAACTGAAAATCAAAAATATTAAACTTTAAATACTAATATTTATTTAAATACAAAACTTATCTAAAGAAAGAAACTACAAATTCCCCCTGCCAGCAGGAACTAGTGGTGCAGTCCAATCAGCATGTAAGCCTGCTGAGCCCTGGCCCCCATCCTTTGTCTGGTAACTCCAAGGCAGGTAAGTACCGGTGGGAAAACAAACAGAATTAATCTTAAGCAAACAAAATTAATTTTAAGTTGATATAAATACATATGTTAACTAAATGTGCGCGCTAACAAATAGAACAAATGCATTCAAATCAACTAATAAATGTTTTTATTGAAACTAAAGTGTTGTTGTGTTTGTATGAAAAATAAACTGTGCATAAAAAGAGTTACCGACATCAGAGTGTGGCCATGGATTTGGCCATCACAGAGGGTAAACTCTTTTCTAGGGCTAAAAAAGAATAAAAAAAGTAAACTCTGATTATTCTGTGTGGCTGATTTCCTGTTTATGTGCTCACACGTTTTTGGTTCGTCGACTTTAAATCACAACAATTGGTAGCAGAGGATGGTTCCGTGTTGAGACGCGAGCAGAGATTGGACGGGCCGTTTAAGGCAACAGCCTGCCGGGACAGTACAAGGGCGTTGGGCCCCAATAACCAGGTAAGGAAACTTTTTCCTTAAACATACACCCTTGTACTGTTTCTTTGGGCTGTCTAAATTCCATATATCAGACAACTCATATTGAGTTGTCTGATTTGTTAGTCGTGTTCTTACTGCTTTCCGTTGGTTGGTCGAAGTCTTTTATTATTCATAGGAGCAATATAAAAACAAACAAAAATAACAAAAAAAGTGTTTTGGTCGATTGGCACGCAGTGAGAATTGGCTGTCTCCCCCTTGCGTCGGACGCGGCGAAGGTACAGGCTGGGTTTTGTCAGTTGTGTCCCCGAGGAGTACTGCCCTCGACAAATAACGCACTAGCCAATCTGGGTCAGCTCAAGAAACGCTAAAAGCGGTGAGAGCTGGCCATCATAAGACAACGTAGATATTAGGTAAAGGTTGATCGCGATCTGAACCTCAGATGAAGTATAAGTATAAAGTATAAGTAAAAAAGCGTTGCCTTCGAGGACTAAAATGGGAGCTTTGAAGAGCGTGGATCCATTTCCGTGTTTTATGTAAAGCTGTGTCTTTGTCAGCTGTGTGTGTCCAACTCTGCCGCCAAGCAGACGTTTTTGTCCATACGTCGCTTTTCTGTGTGTAACAAACTAAGTGTGCATGTCCTTGATAAGCATCTCAACAATGTCCAAAGACGTTTTATTTAATTTAAATAACTAATATCTTTTGAAAAGAGAAAAGTTAGAATATTCTGCCCACTAAGCAATTAAAAATTACAATTTATTTAACAAACATTCTAGATTAGTCAAAGTCTATGTATTAAATAAAAAACAAGCAGAGAATCCCCATCAACAAGATATACAGATTACTTTAAAACTTACCCTGGTCAATATTTTTCCCCAGATTTAAAAGTGTCAGTAAATAGAAGACTTATGTAAGGCCTCTCTTCCATTTTTTGAACATTGCTGGTACTGAATTCTAAATTTGCTAAGAATTTTAAAGTCCACCCCGAGTTAGTAAGAAACATGAAGCATTATCAAACCACTCACATATGCAGTTAATACTCGCAGGGTAGCAGGGAGGATGGTACCTACCTCATCATTCATTGGCAAGGAGGGATATGTTGATAATTATTAATTATGTAATTGACATAGACTGCCTGTCAACTATGTCAATTTGTAAAGCTTACAAATTTTGGTTTTGTCAGTTTAGAAAACAAACTTTTCTGGAAATTAGGTTTTATATTAAAAGAAGTGGGAGAACTTTGAAGTGATAACACCCTGTGTTAAGTGATGAAATTACACTGTATAAAATTTATTTTTCTATATTTTAAGAACATGTCTTTCCTGAATAGAAGTCAATGGCCTACACACTAGGCCATTGTGTAGGCCATTGACTTCTATTCAGGAAAGACATGTTACTAAGATTAAAAGATTACTTTAAACTTGTTAGGAGTATAGAAAATATGGGACTTAACTGTACCATTAACCATTTTTTCTGTGATAAAACTGTGCAAAGCAGTTCAATGTAGTACTCTGACATAGTAAAGTAAATTTTTGTGATTATGTCATGTTTTCTTTTTCACTAGATGTCACCCAGTGTCAGGGGAGTGCACATGTCAGGCTGGTTGGTCAGGACTCTTTTGCAATGAGACGTGCACACCAGGATTTTATGGCAAATCTTGCAGTGACTTGTGCCAGTGCCAGAATGGAGCTGACTGCCACAGTGTGACTGGAGAATGTATCTGTGCTCCTGGCTTTATGGTAAATTAATTTGTTGCATGCACATGTATTAATTTAAGTGCATCCTGAATTATATGTATGTGTAGACACAGATACATACAAGCGAACTTTACAGTTAAGACATATGATACTAAGAGATTTTAAAAAATAGATTACGCAATAGTCTGTTGAAAATTTCAAATACAGTGAACCCTCACTATAACGCGGTTCACCTTTCACGGTCTCGCTGCTTCGCGGATTTTTTTGTGCAGTTCTTTTCCCACAGTGCATTGTATTCTGCGACCTGATTGGCTAAACAGTCTCCACATTTCTTCTCTACCTGTGTGCCAATAACGTTATAGTATTTAAATATGCATAACACAGCTTGGAAAAAGACACTAGAGAGCGGAGTCAGGCCGCAGTGTCACAGTTAGAGGCACAGTGAAATACGCAAGTCACAGTTTGTCCTACTGTACTTCGTATTGATGATTAAAATGATCATTTTACTGTAGTTATTTGTAAGAAAGCGTTCTATTTGTTTAAAAAATGCTTGGGCCTGAAAACAGGTTTTGTTCTTTGGTTTCAGTGTAGAGTATTTAATTATGCTGTATAATAATTGTAAAAAATAAAGGTAACTACTTCATGGAGTTTGCCTATCACGGGTTCTTTTCGGAACGCAACCCCTCGAAAAACGAGGGTTCACTGTATACTCCTAAAGCATATTCATTTACAGTTCTTTTCTCGCTTTTCGGAGTGTTGATGCCTCGTCTGTCCTGAATCAGCGTCCCTAGCTTTCAGCAGAGCTCCCTCCTTAGCATTCAGCCAGGGTTTCTGGTTTGGGTTACGGGTGACTATCCTGGTGGTGGTGACATCATCAGCACACTTGGAGGTGAAGCCAAGAACAGAGGAGGTGTATTCCTCGAGGTCCACCTCTCTTTCAGAAGTAGCCACCTCTCTGAAGACCTGCCAGTCTGTGTACTGAAAACAGTCCTGGTACACATAAGCTGCATCCCTGGGCCACACAGTGACTGTCTTCTTTGTTGGCTTTATCTGTCTCATCAGCAGATGATATGCTGGAACCAGTAGGATGGAGATGTGGTCGGAGGGGCCAAGATGGGGTCGAGGAAGAGCTCTGTACACATCATTAATGTTAGATTACACACAGTGCAGAGTGTTGTCTCCCCATGTAGGAAAGGTGTCGTGTCAGTAAAATCTGGGCACAGTGTCCATCAGTTTCACGTGGGTAAAGTCTACCGCAACCACGTAAAACACCTCTGAGTGTTTTCCCTGCAGTGAGCTAATGGTGTCATGTAGCTCGTTGCTGCATGCTACATGCTTCGTTGCCATTAGCACCCGGTGAGATGTAAACAATGGTGATGAACACCGCAGTAAACTCCTGAGGCAGATAGTACAGCCAGCACTTCACTGTCATAAGTTCTATCGCCTCAGAGCAGCAGATTTTAATCAGTCCACAGTTCATACACCAACCTTCATTCGCGTACATACAGAGTCCTCCCCCTGTGTTTTTCCCGACCATTGGTCGCGGCCTGCTTGGAATAACTGAAGGCCGTTGAGCTGGAAGGCTGAGTCTGGAATGTTGCTGTTAAGTCAGGTTTCCGTTAGGCAAAGAACGGCACTGTTCTTCATCTCTGCAGAAACTCTCAGCCTCAGATGTAACAAATACACTTTGTTATCCAGTGAGCGGACATTGACCAGAAACAGAGTCGGAACAGGTGGCTTCCTAGCCTCCAGCTGAACCAACGCACCTGCCCCCTTCCCCCTCTTTGGTTTTCGGGCATAATATTTTCTTGCTCCTTGCACCCTGCTGTGTCAGTCCGTTGATCTGAGGAGCCTCTGACTCCCAAGTGTGGATTTCAGCCATGGTGATATATTAACAGCCAAACTGTCTCCAATGGCCATCAGTTCGGCCAAGCTATACTTCAGCCGTAAAGTTGTCACTAAACTCTTACTCAAAGCAGCCTCATAGATGTTAAAATAGGGCATAATCTGGGGAACTCGAGAAGCCGCTGCACCTCTGTGCGCCGCCATAGCAATTGATAATCAATAGGAATATACAGTAGGTGTGATTGAATGGAAGTGACTTCTTTGTAAAGTGATTTGTGATATTTGTTGTGACTTGTGCTATATAATTAAACTGAAATTAAATGAATTTAAAAAGTAAAGTTTGTCATCATTAGAGGCTAAATCTATCCAGACATATAAAGATGCAATTTGCCAGCTTGAAGCATAATGGATGCCATCCCACAGCAGTGTGTGAGCACTCATAAAGAGCAACAGCAACCAACTGTTGTAGTTGGAGAAAGCACTGGCTGCATTGAACAGTCAAACCCTGACTAAATGATCTGTTAAAAGTAACTAAGTAAAATAGGTATTGAGAGTTTTTGCACTCAGAGCCTCTGTTTATCCATCCGATTTTCCAGGGTTCCAAGTGTGCAGTCCCATGCCCAGCTGGGGCATATGGAGTAAACTGTTCTGCAACCTGCAAATGTAAGAATGGAGTGCATTGCTCCCCTGTTGATGGATCCTGTTCCTGTACACCAGGTGAGGAGAAAGAGACAGAAGAGATGATGGTAAAGATAAAAAAGAAACAAAGGCTTATGGAACAGTGACCAGTGAATACAGGCATGGTGTGTTTATTTCTGTGTTGCTCTGCGATGGATTGCCAAGCTGTTCAATGTGTACCCTGCCTTTGCCCATTGACTGATAAGTGTGTTGGATCACAGCACATTCAACACGCCATATGTTTTGGATAGCAGCTCAATCACTTAATTAGTAAATATATTGCAGGACCAATCTTTGCAAGTGAAGTTTGTAATATTTAAACATTCTCATTTTATATTCATGGGAAAGCTTATTTTTCAGGTAACTGTGACAATTTGAATGGAGAGAAAATTAGCATATTTAAAAATGGAATGGCAAGGAATTAAAAGTCAGTGGTTAGATGACACAATGATCCAATTTAAATTGTAAGCACACTTCTCCCCAGATTAGGACCACCCTCCCATTTCAGTGATGTGCACAATGGCTTACTTTTTTCTGGATCCCAGCAAACGTCCACATATCCATCAATTTCTTTTGCTTATCTAGAGTTGGGTCGTGGGGGTAGCAGCCTAAATAAGGAGACCCAGACTTCCCTCTCTCCAGCCACTTGGGCTAGCTCCTCCAGGGGAATCCCACAGTGTTCCCAGGCCAGCAGAGAAACATAGTCCCTCCAGAGTATCCTGGTTCTTCCCCTGGATCTCCTCCCAAATGGGATGTGCCCGGAACACCTCACCAGGGAGGCATCCTAACCAGGTGCATGAGCCACCTCAACTAGCTCTACTTGACATGAAAGAGCTCTATCTGAGGCCCTCCAGGATGACTGAGCTTCTCACCGGCTCTCTAAAGGTGAACCCAGAAACCCTATGGAGTAAACTAATTTTGGCCACTTGTTTCCACGACCTCGTTCTTTGATCCAAAGCTCATGATGAAGGTAGGAACATAGATCAACTGGTAAATTGAGAGCTTTGCTTTTTGACTCAGCTCTCTCTTAACCATGACAGAGCAAATTGACTGCAGACACTGCGTCAATTTGCCTATCAATCTCCCTCAAAATTTTTCCTCAATCATGAACAAGATCCCGCTTGAACAAGAACTCCTCCTCTTGGGGCAGGACATCCTACCCAACCTGGAGAAGGCAGTCTACCCTTTTCCGGCTTAAGACCTTGGCCTTGGATTTGGAGGAACGGATTCTCATCCCAGATGCTTCACACTCGGCTGCGAATCGCTCCAGCAAAAGCTGTAGATCATGACCTGATGAAGCCAATAGGACCACATCATTCACAAAAAGCAGAGATGCAATCCTAAGGCCACCAAAATGGATCCCCTGAACACCTTGTCTCCACCTAGAAATTCTGTCCATAAAACTAATGAACAGAATCAGTGACAAAGGGCAATCTTGGTTGAGTCCAACTCTCAGCGGAAACAAGCCTGTCTTACTCCTGGCAATGCGGACCAGACTCTGACACATGTCATACAGGGAACTAACAGTTTGTATCAAAGAGCTCAGTACTGCAGACTCCAGGAGCACCTCCTACAGGGTTCCCTGAGGAACATGGTCAAGTGCATTCTCCAAGTTCACAAACACATATAGACCTTAGGCGAACTCCAGGTCCCTGCTGAGGGTGTAGAGCTGGTCCAGTGTTCCACAACTGAAAAAAACCCTCACACTGTTCTTCCTGAAGCTGAGGTTTGACTATCTGATGGACCCTCCTTTCCAGAACCCCTGAATAGACCTTGCCATGGAGGCTTAAGAGAGTTACCCATCTGTAGTTGGAGGGGGTGGTGGTCCTTTTTGAATAAGGAGACAACCACTCCATTCTGCCAATCCAGGGGAACTGTCCCTAATGTCCATGCAATACTGCAGAGCAGCATCAACCAACACAACCCTTCAACATTCAGAATTTTAAGAAACTCTGGGCGAATCTCATCCAAAGGGCCTTGCCACTTTGGCAACCTCAACACCAGAGATTGGTGAGCTCAACTCAAAGTCCCCAGGCTCCACTTCCTAAATAGAAGGCATGTTGGTGGGATTGAGGAGGTCTTCAAAGTATTCTGCCCACCGGCTCACAACATCCCGAATTGAGGTCAGCAGCGCATCATCCCCAATATAAACAATGTTGGTGCTCTAATGCTTCGCTGTGAATCTGGGCAAAAATCCTTCTCTATGGCCTCTTCAAACTCCTCCCATGCCTGAGTTTTTGCCTCAGCAACCACCCACATGTTATTTGCACTGCTGGTACCCATCAGTGGCTTCTGGTGTCCCACATGGCTCCTTTTTCAGCTTAGGTTCAGCAGACGAACCACTTAGGTTCAGATCAAGAGGGATATTGCTCCCAACCACCCCCCTCAAGGTCTCACTGTCATTGTCCATGTGAGCATTCAAGTCCCCCAGCAGAAGAAAGGAGTCCCCAGGAGGAACATTCTCCCGTACCCCCTCTAAGGATTACATAAAGGGTGGGTAATCTGAACTATTGTTTGGTCACGTAAGCACAAACAGTCAGAACCTGTCCCTCCAGTCAATAAGCAGAGGAAGGCTACCTTCACATTCACTGGGGTGAACCCCAAATTTGCCCACTCCTGCCAGGCCCCTCTCAGCAGGGGGTAACTCCAGAGAGAAAGAGTATCCAACCCCTCTGAAGGGGCTGGTTCCACAGCCCGAGCCATACGTTGAGGTGAGACCAACTATTAGCCGGAACCTCTCAACCTCATGCACTAGCTCAGGTTCCTTCCCCACTAGAGAGGTGACATTCCATGTCCCAAGAGCCAACTTCTTGTAGCTGAGGATCAGGGGCCTCATGCATAAAAGAGTGTGCAGACAAATTTAGAAAAGTGCAATTCTGCATGTGCATGGATCTCTCTATTGCACTTGTTTTAATTGGTAATGATGCCAAAAGTCATCATTATCATACTCTCCTTCTGTCTGGAGACATGTAGGGACAGTGACAGGAAAAGGTAGAGAGCTGGCTGAGATGATTCCCAAGAGCTCCTCAAGGTTTCCTTCAGAAAATTAGCTAATTTCGGTGCTTCAGGCGCCTGGGCAATCATTCATCCAGCAGCCCCTCGTGTTTTTGAGTTAAATAATGTTTAAAGTTGACAGGAAATTTGAAAATATCACTTGATGATTGTATTATTGACAGATTAAAACCTGAACACCAATTATAAAGTCTTAAAAAATGTAAATATTTTAAAAAGACTGAAATAAATAAGCAATGCTTAGCCTGGTGGGGGCACAGGTAAAGACTGGTGGCCCACCAGACTTATAATACACTGAGGGAAACCCTGCACCTAACACTTGGGCAGGATTTAAGCTGTTTTATTGTGGTGTTGATAGGAAGAGAAATTGAGTA
This sequence comes from Xiphophorus maculatus, assembly GCF_002775205.1. NCBI lineage: Eukaryota > Metazoa > Chordata > Actinopteri > Cyprinodontiformes > Poeciliidae > Xiphophorus > Xiphophorus maculatus. The sequence goes on from NC_036450.1 coordinate 441,358, forward strand.
GTATTTCTAAAGGAGCCCCTTGGCCAGTAATGTGAAATGAGATGAAAAGAGTAGATAGACTGATTTGTCTGAAGGTAAAAATTAATGATAATAGTTAATTTAATATTGTCAGTTATGCTTGGATGTGATGTATATAGAAGAGAGAGAAATTCTAGAAGGACATAGATGCTTGAACATTGAACTTCCTAGGGAAGAAAGAGTGGTGTTCAGATCTGATCTGAATGGACATGTTTGTAAAGGAAACAGAGATGATAAAGTGATGGGCAGGTTTGGTGTCAAGGAATGGAAATTTTATGATGGATTGTGTTTTAAATATTTTGTCTTTATATGTGTCAAAACCCATAGGCAAAATGCTTTGTAAAAACAATACTTTTCAAGAGTGAGTGCTTTCCTGCAAATTCCAAACCCAATAATAACTACTTGCAGTTCTAGTTCCTTTTAAATATGTTTAGATGATTGGATTGATTTGTAAAGCACCTTTTCATTTGAGATGAATCTGCACATAGTAAATAAACTTAACTGATCTGAAATGTGTCCTCTGAAGTAACAGAAATGTAACTGTGTGGGCAGGTCACTGTGACAGTGTGTGTGCAGAAGGATGGTGGGGGCCAAACTGTTCGCTGCCATGTAATTGTAAGAATGGGACCTCCTGTTCTCCAGACAAAGGAACCTGTGAGTGTGCACCTGGATACGAGGGCATCTTCTGTCAGAAAAGTAAGGACATAATTAGCATCTCTTAACACCACAAGATCATCATAAAACACTGGACAGTTTTTTTGTTTTAAAAAAAACCAAAACATGTTTTGAAATCCTTCCTTAAGTGAATGTCAATATAAAGTAGACCTGCAATGCTTTGGTCTGAATTCCTGGTTATTGTAGCTCCACAGATCCCTGGTTTACCTCTGTTCTGAGGCGTTTTAGAGCAACTCATTTTGCTGCGATCTTTTTAAATGTGAATGAGACACTTCACTCCTTGCCTCCCTCCAGGTTGCAATGTGGACAGAGTGGAATGGGTCTCCTCTACTCTGATTGTTGGTGAAGGTATTGTGTTGAACGCATTTCTGTGTGAGACTGGCTGCAGTGCTGAGGAAACGAGAGAAACTAATGGCGTCTAATGACCTATCTTGCTGCTTACTCAGGACAGACAGGCTGCAGACGAGTGGCAGAAAAAATTAATTGGTAGATTTATCACTAGTTGTTGTTTTGAAGAAAAAAACTCACTAAGAGAGTTAAAAATCCATAAACATAGTCCCAAAAATAAATAAATAACTCGAAGCTTAGAGACAAAGGAGATAAGCTGACCACAGTGCTTCTTTCATCCAGAACACATCCCCACCCACCCCCTCTGCTTATCCCTTCACTCGGGGGTGTCTCCTTTTTCAGGTTGGGACTGGGGAGGGACTAGTGATGCATTCATAGGGTGTCAGACAAACCATACTCGCAGTGAATTTGCCGGCGAAAGTTTATTATTTGAACGATAATTTATACTCGATGGTTGCAAAATAGCCATTTTAACAATCGTAAATTGAAAATATTGCGATACATCGAGTATACTTGATACATTGTCCAGCCCTACATCCAGGTCTCATTCATCCGACCTAAACGTCACTGATATTCGACAAATGCCACTATTCTGCGTCCTGATGCGAACAAGCAGGACAAATAACTATGATGAGCATCCATGTTTACTACTGCAAACACTGAGCACTTCTTTTTACGGTGGTTGGCAGAACACCGAGAACGCGGACGCTATTGAGCCCTCTACTGTGCATACGGGACACTTTCAGGTCGTTTCACACTTCAGAACACATACAGGTCTCATTTATTTGGAAGTGTGAATGGCCATGGCAAAAAAATCTGATTTAACAAAAAATCGGAATTAGGTCACTTCACGCTGCAGTTTCCATCTGACTTATTTGGTTGAGAAATAGAATGAAACTGTTTCTTCTTCTCTTTGCAGGTGGTGTAGTGCTGTTTGGAAACTTCAACAATTTGACCAGCGCATCCTTACACGTAGACAACTACCAGATAGGAGTCATTGCAGGAATCATAGTTCTAGTGTTTTTGGTACTTCTTGCCCTGCCCCTATTCATCATCTACCGAAATAAACAGAAGAGTAAAGAGGCAACCATGCCAGCTGTAATCTACACTCCTGCTATCAGGGTCACATCTAATTATACTATGGCAGGTGAATTAAAGTTGGATATTGATTAAAATGTAATTGTATGTCCCCCATAATCAAACATATGTCTAATAAGTGCTCAGTTACTTTTTGATACCTACAAACTTCAGGCATCTAATGGCATGATGTTATACAACATGCCATCACTCCAGTTACCATACCCCTTACACAACATGTTGTATCACAACATGTTGCTTTGATACAACATGTGATACATGCCTATCATGTATCACAACATGATACATGATGCGTGACATGTTGTGACATGTCACAACTGTGGCAGTAGTCACAACATGCCATAGCTTTTTCAATGCAGAAACTACTCCTGGACCAGCATTTCTGTGCTATTTCTGTCCATGAAACTGTGCCCTCATAACTCTACAGACAGTCAAAATATGTCTTTTGAAGCCAACTCAAAAGAATTATGCAGAAAGCTCTGCTAATACTTATTGTCCTATTTTACCTTTCAGATACTTACACTCCATCATATGAAGCCCACCCCAGCAACTACTTTTCCAACCCCAGTTACCATACTCTTACCCAATGCATCAGTCTGCCTCATGTCAAGAGTGGTCAATGTGCAAAGGTAAGAGCACATATATGCATACTGTGCAGAGGGATGAAAACAAATCCCTAAACAATCTGTTTTTTGTACTATTATGTTACACATAGGCTGATAGCAATCTGTTTCCTAACATGGAGAATGTGGCTCTTGGTGCTCATACTGCAACCAGGCTTAGCAACTGGAAACAAGGGGTCCACTTCAATGAACTGGGTGAGTTACAGAGTGCAGACAGTTTAAACAGATTGTTCAGTGTCACATGTTGGTGGTGTTTCATAATTTAATTATAAATCTTCTTACAGTTTGCAAAAAATTATTTGACTTACAATTAATTGTCAATTATTATTGGATTAAAATTAGTTCCAGTTCATTAACGTGTAACTAACCCCTAAATCGAATATTTTGTGCTGATAAATTGTCTAAAAAAGTAACTTGGGGTTCCCTCTATAATTGTGATATTTTTGTTTAAATTTAGGATAGTTCTGTAATATTGTACCTATTGGTACAACGTCTCAGTTGGTACAACTTTGTTACAGTTATGTGTTTGGGTATAAAACCATCTCATTCAGACAGAGCCCATCTGGTGGCGAGTCAGGAGTTGGAATAGCGAGCTGAGCGTGATTGAAGCGAGCGTTTATTGGTAACATTATGCAGTTTTGCAAATATATGATTTATTTGCAGTGTGTATACACAGTGGGATGGGTTTCCTCTGCTCTGACTACTGTACAGTTATCCATGGTGTTGAATTGAACTGTGTCAGACTAACTGCCGTGCTTAGGAAGTGGGAGAGGCTCACGGCAGCTCTCGCTCCTCTGAACAGTTGCTAAATATAGCAAAGTTTTATCATTCCTCCAATGTCCGAGAGGAGGACATTGTAATGTCCTTCCATTCCAGCTACAACAACAACAGTTTCTGTCCACTTCGTGGTCACAAAGTGGCAAAGAAGTCTTCTCCTCACTGACAGGACTTTAAATGAACACACGTCTTTTCAGGGGACTAAGTATTTAACATGTTTTGTTCTTTTTATTTTACTATTGAGCAGCCTGATAGATGTCTGTTTTGTTATTATTTATGTACGGTATATGTCTAAGTTTAGCAATATGAGAAAATCATTTGTTAATCTACAGTATACAGCACTTTTTTAAATTCGGCAAATAAAAATTCTAGCCCTTCTTATTGTTGTAGTGCACCCATTTTTCTTTCTGTGCAACACCAATGTTCATTTACTATGGAGAGCCATGTCAGCCAAAATTAAATAAATAGGGAAAATAAATAAATGTGTAAAATAAATAAATAAATGAGTAATTGGCATCTTTATTCCCATTTATATTTAATCATTTATACATTTATTTATTCCCAAATTTATTTCTGCCTGCCCTTTTTTCCATTTCCCTATTTTCCTTTTTCATTTATTCTTTTCCATTATTTCCTTTTCATTTATCTATTTTTCATTTATCTCTTTTATTTATCAATTTATCCCTTTTTCATTTATCAATTTTTAATTGATCTGTTTTTTATTTATCTATCTTTCATTTATCGCTTTTTCATTTATCAATTTTTAATTGATCTGTTTTTCATTTATCTATCTTTCATTTATCCCTTTTTCATTTATCAATTTATCCCTTTTTCATTTACCCTTTTCCAATTTTCCATTTTCACTTATCCTTTCTAAATTGTCCATTGTCATTAAGTTTTTTTCATTTATTCTTGCAATTTACCTTTTTTCATTTATCAGTTTTTCCGCAGAACTGGGAAAAAAGGAAAATAAATATATACTAATGCGGAGGGGCAGCGTCATCAGGCTACAACTTCTCCAATAGAGCTTTGGAACTGACGTCACTGGTCACATACCAAAACAGACTTTTTCCGGCATTTTCATTGTGCTACCGACTGCAGTGAAGTTGCTTCAAGTTGGATATTGGATATCCGCGCTCCGCGGAGTAAGGAGCGTTTAGCTCAAGGTTGATCCAATTTATGAACGCTAATTCCGGCCAACTGTTCTCTACCGCTCCCTCCTCAAGCGCTCGGAGGTTTATATTGGGACCGTAAATTTCCGAAGCAAACACTCCTGTAAATAAATGCCTTGTGACCAACTGATACAAAAAAGTGGTAATTTATGCTATTACACGAGGCACACTATCCTCTATTAAAATTCTAAGTGACAGACTGGCGACCTGTCCAGGGTGACCCCGCCGCTCGCCCAGAACATTAGCTAGAGAGGCAGCAGCACCTCCCGACCCCACTAGGGACAAGGGTGTAAGAAAATGGATGGATAAATAATTTTAATATTAAATATGTTTTCTTCAATAGCTTCCAAATCGTGTGCCCCATTAACTCAAAATCAGTGTGAAATTATTCTACTACTTTTTTATTTAACTAATTTTAGATTTAAAATATATATTTTTTAAATGTTCATAAAATGTATTACCTCAGATGATCATCACATTTGTTACCTGTAATGTTCAATTACATAAAATTCTAGGACAGGATATAATTCATTACATGTTCACTTCTTACCTGAAATATGTTAAATACAAGAAATATTTACTTAAAGTGTGATCAATTTCATAATATTTACCTTTATTGTTTACTCTGAGCTGTTTAATTACAAATTAAGTGTTTAAAGATGGGCTCTTTCATCTGGTTTGCTTGTTACATTAAATGTTTACTGCAATAATTGAATATAATTGTTTACTTTAATCATATAAAATGTTTATTTAAAATATAATCTTTCATTACATGCATGTTTATTACTTGAAACATTTTAGATATCACATTTTTACTTGAAATGTGATTAATTTCATCACCTGTTTCCATGCAACTTGAAGTGCTTGAATCAAACGTTTCATCAATGTTTACCACATTAAATTATGAAATGAGAGAAAACAGCCACTTCCAACTGAACACATACACTGCCTGGCCAAAAAAAAAGTCGACACCTGGATTTAACTAAGCAAATAGGTACAAGCCTCCTATTGGATAAGTACTGCATAGGCGATTATCTTTCAGCTGGCAACAAGTTATTTAACCCCAGCTGATGCAATGAGTAACTCCTCATTTCTTAAACAACCATGGCAAAAGACACATCCTGTGGTCGTGGAAAAGACTTTAGTCTGTTTAAGAAGGGTCAAATCATTGGCATGCATCAAGCAGAGAAAACATCTAAGGAGATTGCAGAAACTACTAGAATTGGGTTAAGAACTGTCCAACGCATCATTAAAAACTGGAAGGATGGTGGGGAACCATCGTCTTCCAGGAAGAAATGTGGTCGGAAAAAAATCCTGAATGATTGTGATCGGCGATTACTTAAACGTTTGGTCAAATCAAATCGAAGAAAAACAACAGCAGAACTCAGGAGTATGTTTAATTGTGAACGCAAAAGCATTTCCACACGCACAATGCGAAGGGAACTCAAGGGGTTGGGATTGAACAGCTGTGTAGCCGTAAGAAAACCTCTAATCAGTAAGGCTAACCAGAAAAAATGGATTCAGTTTGCTAGGGAGCATAAAGATTGGACTCTGGAGGAATGGAAGAGGGTCATGTGGTCTGATGAGTCCAGATTTACCCTGTTCCAGAGTGATGGGCGCATCAGGGTAAGAAGAGAGGCAGGTGAAGTGATACACCCATCATGCCTAGTGCCTACTGTACAAGCCTGTGGGGGCAGTGCTATGATCTGGGGTTGCTGCAGTTGGTCAGGTCTAGGTTCAGCAACATTGTGTGCCCAAAGAATGAGGTCAGCTGACTACCTGAATATACTGAATGACCAGTATTAAAAAAGAGGATCATTTAATGGTAGCTTTGGACAAAAAGTTTTGGCTCTTTCCTCTTTTCTCTTCCGAGTCCCTGGCGAGTGACGTTCTCCGTGGGCGACGTGCAGCGACGGCGTGCTGCTAAAACGAAACAACAACAAAGCGTGTTGACGTCACAGATCACAGAGTTTAATCTCATACAAAGCAATCGACAACAAAGCTGCAGAGGAACAGAGATATGCATTTTCTCATAAAAATAAAAACACACAAGGGGAAGACAGACAAACATAATACAAAGACAAAAAAGCAAAAATAGCGGCCGCTCTCTCTCTCTTGGCGTGCTCCGTGTACGTAATTTTATACCAAATAGGTGTTTCCCTATTTAATTTATGCAGCCAAGGCGTTCCGTTCTTTGACCAATTAGAAACTCCCTCAGGGACTCAGAAAAACTTGGAAACTCCCCTCATTATGGCAAAGTGTCTGGTTTTTGTCTAAGTAAAAGGGCGGACCACCTCGTGTTCATCTCTGTCTGGTACGGGCAGAGACGCCAAAGAGTCTCTTGCCCCCCCCCCATCGGAATGTAAATTTTATTGCTGTGGTGTCAGCGGGGGAGGAAAAAAGGGCCCTGCTTTGTCTGCTTACCGCATCTCAGACGAGACCTGTTCCAAATAAGAGTATTGTATATAACTGTTACACATGTCGTAGATTAACTGTATTAAGCACTCAAATTAATCCTTTTTCTTAACACCAGGTTATTCCATCAATGGATTTTGTCTTCCCAAATGGAACGGGCATATTCCAAGATGACAATGCCAGGATTCATGGGGCTCACTTTGTGAAAGAGTGGTTCAGGGAGCATGAGACATCTTTTTCACACATGGATTGGCCACCACAGAGTCCAAACCTTAACCCCATTGAGAATCTTTGGGATGTGCTGGAGAAGGCTTTGCGCAGTGGTCAGACTCTCCCATCATCAATACAAGATCTTGGTGAAAGATTAATGCAACACTGGATGGAAATAAATCTTGTGACACTGCAGAAGCTTATTGAAACAATGCCATAGCGAATGTGGGCTGTAATCAAAGCTAAAGGCGGTCCAATAAAATATTAGAGAGTGTGACCATTTTTTGGTGGTGACCTTTTTTTGGCCAGGCAGTGTATATTCTTATGTACATATATGTATGGCAAAATAATGTTTCATTAAGCATTACTTTTACCTTGTCTCCAAACATTCACTGAACGTAAACAAAGGGTTTCCCCAGTATATTATAAGCCTGGTAGCCTTATAATACACTGCCCCTCTCCCAGTAAATTCTGGGAGAGGGGCTCTAGTTTAATTGGCCAACCTTAAAAGCAATCAGTCATAATTGTCATTTACTGAGATGTATTTGTGAACAAACAGAGCTCAAACAGATTGAACTCACAGCATCAGATTGTAAAAGTGCAAAAAAACACTCTTCGTAGTTAGATTATTCCTTCCATCCTTGACAAGCTCATAGTCGCCGCTTGTCCAGAGCTCGGTCGATTATAAAGGACTCCTTCCACCCTCAGCATGGTTTGTTCTCCCTGCTGCCCTCTGGGAAAAGGTTCAGCAGCTTCAAATGAAGAACAACCAACAACACAATCTGGAGTACACACCGAATGGACCACTGGATGGAAATAAATCTTGTGACACTGCAGAAGCTTATTGAAACAATGCCACAGCGAAATGCGGGCTGTAATCAAAGCTAAAGGCGGTCCAACAAAATATTAGAGAGTGTGACCATTTTTTGATGGCAACTTTTTTTTTGGCCAGGCAGTGTATTTCAACACAAATGGTTCATGTTACTCTTCAGAGTGTGCAGCCTTGCTGAGCTCCTCTCCTGGAGTTTCCTCTTCAGCCTCCGCTACGGTGTTTTCATTATTAACCTCTTCTGGGGTAAATAATGAAAACATAATCTTCGTAACTTGCTCCCCCACTTGTTGATCCACCATGGTTTTGCTGTATTGCCTCTTTAATTGACGCGCATGTCAGTCCGATGTTGTGGCATTTACCTCGCAGTGACCCAGATTCAGAACTGGAACCCAGTCTGGATTTAGCTAATCAATTTCATATGTCGGTTTGCCTGTAAGAGGACATATCAGAACACATATTGGTATTAATGCTGTAAATTAGATAACACTAGTAAAATAGTTCACTTCACAATAATGGAATAACCTCGATGTCCACTGACAAAACTCGGACTATCCTACATTAAAAAAATATAAGCCCGACCTAAACAAGGTCGACCCACTTAAATGTAACACAAGTGACATTTAACATCAACGTAACTGCTGGAAAGCGGAAGACGCGATGGATGGAGGTCCTTATCAGCTGGGACTTGGACGGTGATTGGACGTGACGTATCTTGGACCAGCGTTGATTGGTCGACGGTGATGAGCGGGGTGCACTGGTTGGATGATGCAGGTGGGGCTAGAGAAAGTCTTCCAGTTTGAATGGACCTTACCAGAGGGGCCGCTTTTCATTGGTTGATTGCCCATTCTAGTGGTCACGTGCGTGGCCGTCTCACAAACAGACGCATCCCGTTAGCTAAGTACAGCTAAAGGCAGAACTGATACAACTTCTACACCTTGAAGCCTGTCTTACGTTAGCTAAACAGATCAATATACAATGTGTACTGTATCTGACATACACTAAAATTTTTATTTTAGCAGAAAAAGGCTTTGGACTAAACTGTTACTCGTGTTAGCCACTCTAGCACCAAGTACAGTTAGTCAATCAACCATCGCTGTGTTCAGGGAAGCTCTGATTAATAATCAAGAAATAAATATCAAGCCTGGAAACTTGATATCATAACGGACTGAATGTTATGTTTTTAACGTAATCTTTGCTCGTCTTGCGGGGAGCAGGCGGTTGCCACGGTAACAGGTGTGCTTAAACTACAAGGAGAGAGAGAGTAAAAAGGTATGAGTGGTTTTGAGTTGATGTCCTGTTCGGGTTATTTTATTTTTGTTTCCTTTTGCTGTGGCGCATTACAGCCGCTGTAGTTTCTAAACGTTGGACTAATTACCTTGTTCGTTTGTGAGTATACGTCATTCACAACAAACATCAAATAGAACAAATATATTTCATAAAATTTTAACAAACAAATGGCTTCTACCGTGGTAATTATGTGAAATTAAATTAATTATATCCCAACTTCAGAAGATTTGCCTTTACCTTTACAGAGCTTTGGTTCCTCCTATCAGTCTGTAGCTTCTCATATTGAGGTCATCAAACCAAATTTCAAATCTACCATAACTGACTGACACCTGCTGGCCTCAGGTTTGCAACCAGCTTGTGACTGAGAAACCAGTAACCTCCTCCCAGATGATGACATGAACTTGTTAGTTCCTCTGTCCATTGTAGTAGCTGATATATTGTGAAAATCCGGTAGAAATGATGCACTAATCGAGTCATGTTTACATTGAAACAACGCGCTGCGAGGCTTTGTTTGTGAGACTTGCGTTCACGTGGGTCGGTTGTGGGCGGCGCTTGGTAAGGTCCATTTGCGCCTAGGCTTCATTTTACCCCATAGTGTTACAATAACGATCATCAAATAGGTTAACATATTTCTTAAAGTACATAATTATTACATTTTGACAAACTAATTTTAAAAATGGCAATTATGCAATATCAAATTTTAGACCAATATAAATGAGCAATTTGCTTAGTCATTAGCATCTTTACAGAAACCAAACTGTTTAGATTTATATCAAGGCAGAATACATATTTTACATATCAAAACATCAGCAATTGTTTCAGCTTTAATTTAAGCCTTATTTCTCCACCTATTGGTGCACCCTTATTTATAGTAATCGGGAAGAAGTAAGGGCACAATAATCATTTTTGTGAGAGATTTCAGCTAATCCCACATTGGAACAGAATGGTTTTGTGGACATGATTCAGTGCGTAGTAATGGGACATGCATCAGCGTCTTTAGCGTTAGTGGCTACCCAAACGAGTAATGTATATACTAGTTTGAGAAATCCTAGAAACGGTCAAATCTGACACTACTCCGTTTTTGTTTACATTTTGTGAAGAAGGAAGTTGCTCTGGTCTACTTCAGAGGTTTTGTGTCGATTCCTAGTTCTTGGTGTAGCGCCACCACCGGCGAACAGGGGAACAGGTTTTTCCTGACAATTTGGGTTGTTTGACACAATGAAGAAAGAATGTGAACCACAGCAGCTGAAAATGTAACAAGTATTGCAATTTTGGTTCAGAGTCGAAATGAATCTATTGGACTATCATTTATAAAAACACCTTTGCTTTGTGAAACCGGACAACATGGCTCAGATATTCTCGAACAATCATCTTCACAACTCTCTTCTTCCCCCTGGGTGGTAGAGGCAGGAGGTACACTAACGGCAACAGTACATTACACTGAATGCTAGCATTGTTATTTTTTTGTTTTTCTTCCAGCTTTCTCTTACACATAGCTCTGTTTTCACACAATTTATGTTTCAGCTTTTTTTGTATGCTTTTGAGTTCTGACCAATCACCAGAATTAAATGCTCTCTTTTTGTTATTACGTAGAGTTTTCAGCCCTCATGGTTTGTTGTTGGGTAACATTTGGCCTTTTTTGTGGGGATAGAATTGTCCACACAGAAAGCAATGTAGTCAGAGATGCACACAGCTGAACTGTCGATGTTTTAGTGTATTCTTTAAAGGTAGTTGTAGATAAACCTTTATGTAAGGAATCTCTCAATCAGGATGACATAATGAACCTGAAATGTATCTGGGGCACCAGCACCCCTCCAAACCCCACTAGGAACACTTGATTTGCATAGTTGCAAATCAGGTGTGTGAGCAACTATAACGTAATGAGCTGTTTGAAGAACGTTTTTTCTAAAAATACATCAACATGGTGAGGACTTGCTAAAGGAACTGCAGCCTTATCTTGTTTGTAATGTTTCTTACTTATGACCTCTTTAACAATGTACTTTAACTTAAACCTTTCTTTATACTAGGAGCCTGTGGAGTTGACATGACTTGCATTGGAAAATCACTGCAAGGTATGTCCTACTTGTTTAAGTCAAGGTGTGATTTAAACTGTAAATCTTATAATTGATATTTATCTAAACCTTATCTATCCTATTTTTGTTACTCAGACATGGTAAAGGGTGCTGACTATCTTGCAAGTTCCTCTTCTCTTGTCAGCTCTGAAAACCCATATGCCACAATAAAGGACCCCCCCTCGCCAACATCCAAAAACACTGAAAGTAGCTATATGGAAATGAAATCACCCACCAGGAGAGATTCAGCATATGCAGAAATTAGTGACACCAGTCTGACTAATAACCAGAAGGTTGATAAAGCGGGTAAGGATTTTAATAATAGATTTGATTTTTTTTTTTTGCAGTGTAATGAGTAATTATAAGCATGTGAAAACACAAAATTATTCAGATTTTTTTATGTTGGGTTCCAATAGAAATATAAATAAATTCCCTATAAAAGAAGTGATCATCCTTTGCTTTTAAAATCAATCATGATAAAGAAAAATGGGCTTTTGACAAAAATAAATACATAAAAAACAACAGTGGAAAAAGTGATAACTGATTTCTACAACAAAATAGTATATCAAGACATTTTGGACAATTCCATGGTCCACACTTTGTGGGGACAGTTTGCAGCTGGCCCTCTTCTCTTCCAACATGACTGTGCACCAGTGCACAAAGCAATGTCCTTAAAGACATGGGTGGCAGAGTCTGGATTGGATGAACTTGACTGGCCTGCACAGAGTCCTGACTTCAATCCGATAAAAAACCTTTAGGATGAATTAGAGCAGAGACTGAGAACCAGGCCTTCTTGTCCAACATCAGTATGTGACCTGGCAAATGCGCTTCTGGAAGAATGGTCAAAAATCCCTATAAACGCTCCTAAACCCTAAACCTTGTGGACAGCCTTCCCAGAAGATTTAAAGCTGTTTTAGCTGCAAAGGGAGGAGCGACGTCAAATTGAACCCTGTGGGTTAAGAATGGGATGGAATGGGACAGTGGCTGTGCCCACTAGCTTCCCAAGCTCATATGCGAGTCAAGGCAGGTGAGCGAACACTTTCGGCAATATAGTGTATGTCAGCTGGAACTTGTAACTTCTTCAGTGTAGTCATAGTCTGTCTCTCTCAGACCAACAGAGTTCACTCAGTTTGTCAAGAGTGGTCTGATTAGTAGACAGATTTACACGTGCCATATTCCTTCCAGAGGAAAAAAATCCATGGGATGTTCAGTGCATTAAAGATTTTTTGTATCCATCCCTTCTCAAAAATATTTTTCTGAGTTGCTTGGATTGTTTTTTTTTTTCATACTGTAATGCTATCCAGGAATACCGATCAGTGGCTTTATATCACAATCTCTTGAGACACACTTACTGCACTAATGTGATCTTCATTCTACTCATTGTGAGACTACTAGCACCATTTGACTGGACCTAACATTAAAGGATTAAAAAAATGATTTGTCAAAAAAGCAAAATTTTGTTGATCAAGGTTGATTTATAAAAGGGCAAAACATCCAAGGGGAAATATATATAAAGACTACATAACTATCCTTTTATGTATTTTCAGGTATATCAGTCGATGCCGATAATTAGTGATTATTTTTTTTGTGTTAAATATTTGACAAACTGATGACTGGATTGGGCTGTTTTAATTTCTTTCATATAATAAGCTCTAAGTTGTAGGTATCATTTGAAGTAACTCTTATCTATATTACAAGTTTTTTTCATATTTTGGAAGCTGTCCATCCTTCATCAATGCACACCATGCTGCAATTCCCTTGTTTGTCTACTGTTTAAATTCTGTGTCAAATTTAGGCAGCATATATTGATTATCTTATGCAATTTCAATAGGTTATGTCGTTCTAGATCTTATATGTCCGCCATTGTTTGAGTGTGAAACCTGAAATAGGGTCTATTTGGTTTGGTTGCATCGATAGAGTTCAGCATTAAGAGCCAAATTGAGGTTATCAGATAAGTCAAAAGTAATTAAACATTTTATGTTTATGAATTACAAGATGCAAGCAGATTTATTTTTGATTTCAGAGATGAGTATCAAAACCATCCAACCCACTGGAGTTAGCGACATCCATCTGCAGTTTGGAAAGGAGCCAATTGACCAGGCAAAAAGCAACCAGATCTCCTGTGATTGTGACACCCTGCCACCCACAGAAACCTTTTTGTCAGAGACCAAGGAGGTGGATTGTGAGTAAAGGCAAAGAGACTCAGAACCAAGACCAGCTCTCAAGTCCTGTCTTTGGCTCCTGCACGAGATGACCTTTATTAAATATCCCTGGAGTATATACAGTATTATTATGATTATTGTTGTTTTTATTATTATCAATATGTCTGAGATTATTTCTTTCTATCAGATGGATCTGTGATAGAATAGAGTCCTTCTATTTATCAGTATCCTTTATGTAAAGAAATTATGATTCCTTTCTTCTGAAAGGAAAGATTTGTACTTTTTCACATTTATTCTTATTATTGCAAAATGTATGCGACAGAGTGGCGACCTGTCCAAGGTGACCCCGCCTCTCGCCCGGACCGTTAGCTGGAGACCACCAGCACACTCATGTCGGATCTCTCCCGCACATACAAACATTGCTGCAGACTAGTGATGTGTCGGTCGCGAACGATCCGGCTCTAAGAGCCGGCTCTTTGAAGTGAACGATTGGAACCGGCTCCACAATGGGAGCCGTTTTAGGATCCTATTTGGGAGCCGGGTTTTTTTCTACAGTATATCGCTGTCTCTCCGCCTCCCTGTCGTTGTGCTTGTGCTCTGCAAGTGCCAGAGCCGATAATTTTTCCCCACATCGTTTTTTTTTGTCCTGTGGTGCCTCGCTGTCTCTCCCCCCCTTCTCCCTCTCCTTGCGCGTTTTGCTCTTCTGTCAGTGCTAGTGCGAAGAGTTTTTTTCCCTCGGTTGGTCCACTGCCCTCATGTCAAGCATGTGCTCCACACATCTGACCAATCACACATAGTTTCAATTAATAATGTGGCGGGAAAACACTGAAAAAAAAAGTTTATCTCCACTTTTTTTGTGGAAACGGCAGGCAATTGGCCAAGCTGTATAGCGTTCGTCGGCAGGTGTTTATGTACAGACACTCACTCAGCGGTCAAGAAGCACAGAAAGAAGGGGAGTCAGTGTGAGAACTGAATAGGTGAAAATAAATGAGTGACAGAAAACGGAGCAAGATTTGGACTCATTTTAATGCTACATCAAGCTCCAGGGCAGAGTGCAGACTGTGCAAAGTCAGCATTTCCTATCGTGCAGGCTCGACAAACAACCTGCACAGGCACAAGCGGACATCACACGCATCGGTATTGCTATAGCATTGTTATGCGGCATTTTTACTCATCATAAGTGCTTAACAATGTCAATAATGAAACAAAATATTATAAAATTAGGTTTAAGCTATTAATTAATAATGTCAAAAATATATATGGGGAGCCGTTTGGGAGCCGAAAGAGCCGGCTCTCCACAGTAAGAAGAGCCATTAGAGCCGCATCTCGAAAAGGAGCCGAAAATCCCATCACTACTGCAGACACAGGGAGGAAGGGCGGGACTTACAGCGGCAGTATTCTTCTTCCTCTTTTTTTATGGCGGTTTGCAAGCAACTTACTGATGTGCATTACCGCCATCTACTGGAATGGAATGTTGATCAGGATGCAACATATATATTCTCCCTCAAAAAAATTTAATATAAGAATAATAAAATAAATAAATAAAACTTATATCCTTTCTATCAATCTCGCCCACTTAAGGTAATTTACTAAATAACAAAAATATGCAAAAGTAGAATTTTTTTCCAAAATATCCTGTATATTTAACTGCAATTTATTTTCTTGTAATTGACATATTAATTCCCTTCTCTCAACAGAATATTTAGAACAGAACAACAAAACATGTTTTACTATCTCTTCTTGAAGACAAAAATCACAATTTCCTGTTGGATGTTTTCTCATTTCAATTAATGTACTACCCTGTATGACCAAAACGTAATCTGGATATTATGGTTTCCTCTTTTCTATTTTGTCTTGTTCTCCTCAATACAACAACTTTTCTTTAAATACTGTAAAGCCACCTACCAGTTCTATCTTCTTCCCACTGCTTCTGCCATCTTTCCTTAACCTTTTGTTTAATAATAGATTTGATTTCTTCTTTACTGAATGGTACCAATATAAAAATATAACTATTTTTTGTAGCTTGTTTTGCATATTTATCTGCCAACTCATTTCCTTTTATTCCTACATGTGATGGTATCCATGTAAAATAACTAATAAACCCATTGCCTGAATTCTATAAATTGACAACTGAATCTCTAATGAAAGGTCTGGTCTACTAATAGAATGAATATTTTTTTAATGAATATAATGATGAACTTGAATCAGAACACATTTTACTTCTCAGTGGACGAACTTCCTCAAAACATCGTAAAGCCAAAATGAGTCCCATCATCTCTCCTGTGTAAACTGATACTCCATCAGTAATTCTTTTACATTTTTTAATACTGAATTGTGGATCAATGAATGACACCCCATTATTGCTATTTGAGTTTTTTGAAGGATCTGTATAAACTTGGATATAGCCATAGTAGGCTTGATACTGAATATTATCTAATTTTTTTAGTAGTGTTGCTGATGCTGATCCAAAAGCTATACTGCCATAATCAAAAACAGACCTTATTAAACCAGTATATATTGCTTTCAGTGCTTTTCTGTCAGCACCCCACTCACTCCCCACAAAACACTTCAATACATTTAAAACTCTTACTCCACTACTTTTTGAATATGAATTTTCCAAGTAAGTTTTTCATCCAGCCATAAACCCAAAAACTTAAATTGATTTACCTTTTCTAACTCATGATTGTATATTTACAGTTTTAAAATTTTAGATACTTTCTTCCTCATAAAAAATAAAGTCTTTGTTTTGTCTATAGAAATTGTAAATCCCCATTTAAAGACCAGTCTTCTATATTATTAATTGCTACTTGTTTCTTTTTAACAATGAAATTACATTTTTTACCCCTCTTCCAGATTGCTCCACCATCAGCAAATAAAGAAAACCCCATTCCACTCTCCAACTAGTCAAACATATCATTAATCATAATAGAAAAAAACAATGGACTCACTATACTTCCCTGAGTTGTACCATTTTCAACAAAAAAAATTCTGACAATTGTTGTCCTATTCTTACTTGTATTGATCTATCTTGTAAAAAATATTTTATCCAATAAAACATTGATCCACTAATTCCCATTTTTTTCAATTAGCTAGCTTTCTCTATATCAAAGAAAACAGCCACCACACTCTCCTTTTCTGATTTCATGTTCTAAACATAGAAACTATCCTATAGTGCTTCTACCTTTTCTAAATTGACTTTGAAACTTTGATAAATATTCCCTCTTCTCAACAAAGTAGCTCAATCTTTCATTTATCATTCTCTCCATTATTTTGAAGTTAAAGGCCTATCACTTGCTGGATTTGAATCCAGCAAGTGATAGGCCTTTAACCCCCACCAATTCCAATATTTTAAAGAGTGGTCTTTACCTGGCTTTAGGATCGGAACTATGATTGCTTCTTTCTATGCCATAGGTAAAAAACCCACTTCCCATATCTTATTATAAAATTCCATTAAAACCTTTTTAGATGAATTACCAAACTTATTAACCATAATATAAGTAATATTATCTTTTCCTGGAGATTAATTTTTAAATTTCCTTAAACATTATTTAATTCAAATAAAGAAAAAGGACCATTTAATAAGTCATTATATATATATATATATATATATATATATATATAAATTAACATTTTCATTAATTGTACAAACTCTTCTCTGTTTTTCTTCTGAACTTAAATTATTTCAACTATGAACTTTAGCAAATTTTTTAACCAACATGTTTGACTTCTCCTCCTCAGTCACAGCAATAACATTTCCATCTTTCAGTACTGGATATCCATATTCACTTCTAATTCCATTCATTCGCTTTATCATTCCCCAAACTTTTTAAATTTTTGTTTCCCTGCCTACTGAATTACAAAAGTTTCCCCAATAAACTTTTTTTGCATTTTTTACAGTTCTTTTAACAAGAGCTTGTAACCTTTTATATTCAATAAAATTCTGAAAATTCTGATTTCTCTTTAACAATCTAAAAGCTTTATTTCGAGATTTACCGGTAATTGCAACATCACATTCCTTTGTCCACCAGGGTACTATTTTCTTCTTATATTTTCCTCTTTTCCTTTGGATTGTTTCACATGCAGCACCTAAAATGGCTTCACATATAGAAATATTTACCTTATCAACATCCAACTCTATATTAACCTTTTGCATTTCTTCACTTATTATTTAATATTTTTCCCAATCAACATTTCCAAATATCCATCTTTCTATACTTTCATTATCAATTCTTCCCATTTCTAAACCAATTTCAATAAGTATAGGATAATGATCACTTCTTATAGTTGATTCTCTTAATATTTTCCAATTACTAATCCCGGCAAAATTCTCTGAAACTAAAATGAAATCTAACGCTGATTCATATCCATTTCTAATATTAATCCTCATCCCTTCTCCATTATTAAGGCAAACCAATTGTTTTCTATCCATTATTTCTTCCACCACATCTCCATTGGCATCATTCCTTCTACCCCACAAAGTACTAAAAGCATTAATCTCCACAACAAATTTGCTTTCTTCCTATATTTTTAAACATTTCCTCCATTTCATCTATTACAGATTTTTACACGGATTATAAAAAATTTAGATTTTATTACTTTCTTTATTAATCCAAATTTCCACAGATAACCATTCTAGTGTTGTTCCTTTTCCTAAAAATCTGTACTGTATTCCTTGTTTTATAAATATTACACATCCTCCACCAGTTTCGTGTTCCCTATCTCTTGTACTGTCATATCCTGGGGTACAGAGTTACAAACTCATGCACAGCAACTCAGCTGGTCCTATCGGTTCTGTACGTTTCAGACCACCCCATTTGAGGTAAGTCAGTTTGCTATTCTGTAATGATGTGACCACCATGAGGTGGAGCAATGACAGATTATTTACACAGGGTCACATCAATAATGATATTATTCAGATAATATGTGCTTGTCAAATATTTTAATATTTGTCACAAAAAGGCAATTCTGTATCGACTACACACACCTGCCTACACAACCAGGTGTAGGAATTAAGCAACTGTTTAATGTGACAGAAATACATTAAACAGTTGGACGTGCTTTCAAAAATGTTAAAAGTCACATTAAGGACTGTTTTAAACATAGAATAGAATATACTTTATTGATCGCCAAGGGGAAATTGCTTATTTGTTAAAAGCTACTCCATCTTAGATAATAAATACAAAGTTTATAAATACATAAATAATGACTAAATAGAGTAAATAAATAAATAACAAGCAATCACATGCAATATATTAATCAATAAATAACCTATAAATGAGCTCAGAAAATTTTTCAATCAATTAGCACAGACTTGGGCATTGTAAAGTCTGATGGCAACAGGCAGAAATGACTTTCTGTGCCACTCTGTGGTGCACTTTGGCAAAATAAGTCTCTGGCTGAAGGTGCTCCTGTATCCAGCCAACAGGTCATGGAATGGATGAGATTTGTTGTCCAAGATGGCCTGCATCTTGGACAGGATGATTCTTTTGTCACTTTGACCGACTGAGGCTCTGCATTCAGGAAGGAGGCAAGGCAACAAAATGCAGTTGAGGTAGATCTTTTTGGAGCTGCAGATCACAGTTACACCGACACCCATTTTCACAGTGAGAGCGAGAAGCTGGCATTTATACCTGAGGCAAGTTCACCACTTATACCAAATAAAGGGGTGATCAAAAAAGAAGAAGAAACAAACACTACTTACACAAACCTAACACCAAAACAATAAATGGTACCAACACATATTTACATGCATGCAAATCATTAGAACTAAGATCAATCAAAGAATAAATTTAACTTATTTAACTCCTAAGAGCATTACCCCTCCTAACTGAAAGTAATATAGTCCAGGAGCTTTTTAACAGCACCTGGAGCGCTTGTCTCATTTTGTTGCTCCAGCCTGTTGAGGAGACACACCCAGAAAGGTAAGTACCGGTACTCAAACCAATTAGCAAACTCAAATTAAACCAATCTAAATCAGAAACAAACTGACATTTCCCCCACACTCTTCCAGTACAGGAATGATGGCCAGTCCCTCTGCCTGAAAGAATGTTTAATTAAATGTCACAATGTAACTGAAATAAAGTACTGAAACAAAAATAATTTGTTCTGTAAATAAATTCAACATTAATTATTCAATATCAATAATCATTTATTAGGGATGGAACCCTGGTCTCCATCACACCTTCTTTCAATCTGGAGAGACTCGGACGGAAAAAAACAGCGATTAAAAAGGTTTATTGACATGCATGAATTTAAAGTTCTTTGGTGCTCGGGCCCCGGCTGAGGACATTGAGCTGTGAATTGCAATAAGCTCGGATGAGCATTCCCGATGAAGGTTAGGAATGTCATCCCCCGGGACCTGACACTGGTGGTGGAGGTCGGTGAAGGATGCGAGCCTGAAGAGTGGAGGTGGAGAAGGGGTGGAGGAGGGTTGAGCGCAGCTGGAAAGCGGAAGATGCCATGGATGGAGGTCCTTATCAACTGGGCCTTGGTCGGTGATTGGACGTGACGTGGCTTAGTCCAGCGTTGATAGGTCGGCGGCGATGAGCGGGACGCGCCGATTGGATGATGCAGGTGGGGCTAAAGAGTCTTCCAGTTTGAATTTGCGCCTAGGCTTCATTTCTGACATCACTGTCAGAGTCCAGCTCCACTCCAACGATGTTACTGGCCGTCCGGATCAGTTTCTTCAGTCTGTTGGTGTTCTCCACCTTCAGCCTGCTGCCCCAGCACACCACAGCATACAGGATGGCCCTGGCAACCAGTCATAAAACATCCTGAGCAAAGTTCAGGAGATAGAGGGTGCTTTTCTGACATTGTCAATCAGTAATGAATCATAATTCATTACTGAATGAGTTGTCAGTAATAAATGTATCATTCATTATCATTACTGATAACATTTTTTCACTTTAAAAAATTGATCCAGGACCAGGAGGATATATTTCATAAGACCACTAGCAATATCTGTGTGCTGAAGTGTGTGCTTAGTTTAACAGTAAACATGAGATAACATTGGTTGTGAATAAATAAAGTGAAATAAATTGAACTGAGTATTTTTAGAAAACCACAGTTACAAGAGTAATTTTAACAACAAAGCCAGTTTGGTACCTCGTAATCGTGGATTGTTTTAATTTTGATAAGTTGCAAATAGTTCAAACTTCAATGGTAATGATTAAAATAAATTGCATTGCTGAAATACTATTAGTCTTCATATGTCCAATCTTCACCTGTTACCTTTTAAAGCTTTTCTAAGGTGGATGTTATTTTTCTGAATTTTGTTTTCAAGAGACTTCTGTTTTTTTGTATCTTTTGCATGAAAGCTATTATTTAGATGTTTAATCTGCATACCAAAAAATGCTACAGTGACAAGGCATTATTGATGTTTATTTGCTATTATCAATAAATAACAGCAAGTACATTTGGATTTTATGGGTTGGAGGAATTCAATGATAGATGCAATATAATCTCGTCTGAATCCAAGTGAATCCTGCAAATTTGACAAAAATGTCATGATGGGTTCAGTTTTTCTTGCCCACATGCAGAACACAACAGGAGAACAGGTATCAGTAAAAGGTGGTTTATTGAAATATAAATGGGGATGGGGGGTGGCTCCAGGGGAGGGCTCACGAAGTCGTTGGCTCCCTACAGAATAGTTTAGACTTGGTGAGTTCAGGGTAATGGTAAACGGGAGCTCTGAGACAATTGGACTGATCTTACTTGTGGTGAGATGATCTTGGTGTGTGTGGGGGGGAGGGGGGGGTTGATTCCAGGTTCGAGGGTCCAGGTTCTCTAGCGGGAGGTCTGGGTTCCAGATGGAGGGTCTCAACTGAGCAGGATCCGATGGAGGTACATCGACTGTGGCGGAGGGCGGACAGGTAAGTACAGGTGTAGCGAAGGAACTGGTGTGGAAGGACCGACTGCCAGCCGGATGGTGGGGAATGATGAAGATCGAGGGAGATGTGGAGATAGAACTCGGGCAACCAGTGGGTATGTTCCACGGCATCACGAGGGGAACAGAATCCAACAGCGAGGACTAGATCTGCTTGAGGGGAATCCACTGCTTCACAGGATGGAACACCTGCAGAAGGAGGACAACGAAGGCTTATTCCAAACAATTTTCTCGAGGAACAAAGAATCACAGAGGGCTATCTCTGGGGGCTCGGAGTACCATAGAAGGCAAACACTCAGGCGCTGAAGTGCTGGCAGTTCGCTTCCTTTAAGCGCCAGGTGTTGATGAGATGATTGAATACTGGTGCGTAACCATGGGCGTGCTTCTTCCAGTCAGCAGCCTTGTGGCACCATCTGGTGGACCCGATCCGGAAAACCCACAAAAAAAAACAAAACAAAACAGAACCTAACAAAAAACACCTTGGGCTGCAATAAGATATAATATAAACAAACATATAGTATATATATATATATATATATATATATATATATATATATATATATATATATATATATATATATATAAACGTATAATATAAACAAGGTATGACAACTGTAGAGCACAGAAGAGCACATCTGAGGTGGGCCAATGGTTCATGTACTTCAGTCTGACATTTGGGTCAGACTGAAGTACATGAAAACACATTACAAGATCAATCTTTTGAAGTATTCAGCCAAATTCTTTCTAGTATTATGGTTGACTTTTACAACAATTTACATACAAAATATTGTGTGCATTAAGTAGTTTGATTTAGGTTAAATAAATAAATTCTGCTGGAGTTTTGAGTTTTTAATGGGCCTCGTTAAGGCTTCCAAATATTGAGGCTTGATTTGTGAAATGGAATTTTTAAAGCACTTGTTACTCAAGCAAATTTGTTGAGTGATTTTGGTGGATCATTGAAGGTTGGAGGCAGGGCTAGAGTGGGACCAAAACATAACCTTGGTATGTTTGCCCATGCCAGTCCACCATGATTATTTATACAATATGTGAACCACAGTACTGTAATTACTATCTTGAAGTGAAAATGAAAAGTGAATAGCTGCGGATTTCACCACCATTCCTGAAAAACCCCCGACTCAGCTTCCTTTTTATAGCTCTTGTTCCTTCCTTTACTTTTCTTGAAAGAGAGTGAATACATGATCTAGCTATTTACCTCCCTGACACATAAAAGGTAAGTTAAGGTAGGGTAATTTTTTTTTGCATAGCACATTTTCAGCAACAAGGTAATTAAAAGTGCTTCACGTGTATTAAAAGGAAACAAACAAAATATCCAACCAATGAAAAGAGCAAAAGAAGAAAAAGAATAGGTTGTTTTTAAAAACATGTATCCCAAAGATTATAAATGACAAAAGATAAACTGAGCTCATAAAAGAGATCAAAGAAACAAAACTGAAATCAGGCAAAAATGTAAACAAACTGGTTGCACAAACAAATATAACTGACCTCCCAAAGAAATGACACACAGGGGTTTATAAACTGGCTGATTAGACCAGTGTTTTTCAACCACACTAGTGTGCCGTGAGTGATCGTCAGGTGTGCCGTGGAAATTTCACCTAATTGGTCTAAAAAGATTTTTTGAAAACAAATTAATTATCTGCAAATAATATGCTATCTTCTAGTGTCTGTGCTGTAGTAGTGACTAGCGGCATAATCATGTAATTTCCTTACTTCCTTAATTTGCTTAGATGGCAGTAGGTACATAGCATTGTACGTTAAAACAAGAGAATTAGTGATGCGTGAATGTGACAGGTAGCGGTGAGAGCACTGTATCTAGCAAGACTGTGATGACAGTGATGGAAAAGTTTTTGAAAAGAAAAAATGCTAACTCCGATCTGGTCCCTGGACAAAATTCGGACCCAGATGAAGGCCCTAGTGGATATCAACAGAATGCAAGTACCGTGAGCTTGAGACAGTACAGTGAGAGTTACATTTCATTTGGATTTACTTTTACCGGCAATGCAACGACACCGAATCCGTTGCGGTGAAAAGCTATCCAACAGTTCTATGGTACCAAGCAAGCTTAAACGCCATCGCCAAACAAAACACCCTTTGCTTCAAAACAAGAAAGCAGACTATTTTGTTCTCCTGCGTAAACACATGGAGAAACAGGCAACTTTTATGAGAAAAACCACAAAGGTAAATGAGAGAGCCCTTAAAGCTAGCTACCACGTAGATGAACTTGTAGCTAAATCAAAAAGGTCCCACAGAGACATTAATATTACCCGCATGCAAAGCCATTGTAAATGAGATGAAGCGGTTAAAGAAATAGCAAAAGTCCCTCTCTCAGATAACAATTTCCAGACGTATTGATGACATGTCTGCAGACATCGAAAGTGTGGTTTTAGAAAAGATCCGTATCAGTGAGAAATTTGCGTTGCAACTTGACGAGTGTACTGATATTAAAGGACATGCTCAACTCTTGGCGAATGTGCGTTTTGTGGATGGAGATGCAATCAGAGAAAACTTCCTATTTTGCAAGGCATTGCCAGAAAGGACAACAGGAGAAGAAATTTTTTGGGTCACATCAGAATATCTTGAACAAGGAGGACTTAAGTGGGAAAACTGCACGAGTGTTTGTGATGTGGAAAAATTACACCTGCTAGTTATATTGCTATATGTTTATTCTAAGGTCTGTATATTCCCACCAAATTAAAGCTGTTTGGCTTACATGCACAAGGTTGGATGTTGTTTTTCCCCAGCTGCATGGGAACCAGTCTGATTCCCATGCTTTGGATCCCTTATCCCTTTGTACAAAACTCATGTGTTGTCTCTGCCTAGCAGAGCTTTCCGTTTCAGACTTGCTTCATTATTGATTGTCCTGTGTGCTCTCTGAGTTGTGCACAATTCACCTGATTGAGTGATTTTACCTGAACAGTGCTTGGAAATAGTTTTTTCCACGACAGTTTGGTGCCGTGACCCGGATCCCTCGACTGGACATCCGAGGACGTCAACAAACAGCGTTAAGGCGCCGACCTGGACTAAACTCCAGCCTCAGAGCTCAATTTAAGAGAGGAGGGCTGTTGGTCGGCTCCACGGCTCCAGCGCTGGGATCAACGAACTCAAAACCACTGTTATCAGGTGGGACTATCAGGCTAATAAATTTAATTTTGCAAATTCTAAATAATTAAATCTAAAATAGTTAAGAATCCGATAAACCTTTCACCCTGGGGAATAGAGATTGACGGTGTTAACAGGAAACGTTGGGTTAAAGTCCCACGGGGAAAATAAAAAAATAAAAAAAAGAGAAAACAACGGATGGGAGAGAGTCCCTCCGGAATTGTTTGAGTTTCAGTCTCAAACGGAAGAAAAAAGGGAACCACCAGGTTTCTAGGCTGAGGGTTCTAGTGAAAGACCTTATCAGTGAATAAGGCAGGTATTTTTTTAAGTTTTGGTTTTCTAAATTAGGGGAACTAAACCTTTAGAGAATCCTAAAGACCTTTATCGGAAATAAAGGCCCCTCTTAAAGGAGTAAGAGGCAGAGTGACCACAAAGCTGATTTGTTGGATTCTGCGAAGACGTTTGCAGTCTAAAGAGGATATCCCACCCAATTCAAGAAGAATGGGTCTACGTGGTTCCAGAACGCAATCTCCTCCTCAGGGTGAATTGTTTGACTATATGATAACAAAATATGGAGAAAAAAGTGTGTATGGAGTGCATGAATGGATAAAGGGTGGTGTTTTCCCTGCGGGTGGTTTATTGAAACTCTCTGTTTTGAGAAAAGTACAAAGAGAAATAGAGAACGTACTTTAAGAGACAAAAAACAGATAGAGACTAGGAGTCTTGTTGATCTTGAAAAACATAAAGAGAGTTTGGAATGCTGGATGAAAGAACAAGACTGTAGGGAAAGGAGGAAAAATGCTAAACAAATGGCTGGATGCGAGGATGATTCTGGGAAAATAGCGGGGCGACATGACAATGCTTCTGTATTGACTATTTGTCCCAAAAACTTAATTCCAAAATCGAAAAAATTCAAATCTCAAAGGTGATCAAAGCAAAATGAAATAAACTCAAACAGTCAATACTGTGCATTATGGGTTCTGGTTTACGCAGTCCAACAAAAGGTCAAAACAGTCAAAATGCAGCTCTTTGTTTACTTTTATTCAGTTTTTTGGCTAAAAACAAGTTACAGGCTTCGGATAAACCTACCCTAACTCCTGCACCTGTTCTCACTGATAAAACTGACTAACTGACTGATGACAGACAGGTAAAAAACCATAAGACCACCCATATGCCTCAAGACTCATCTAAACTCTACGTATTTATACTGTGAAACACACCCACTTCCCACACTGAAATCAATTAACTAATTAAGTGAATTACTAACCAAAAACTTATTTAGAAACAACAAAATAAACATTCTAATTATAAATCAACTACAAAACAAAAAAATAAATTAAATAATCTACATTCTAAACTTTAACTGAAAATAATGGAGAAATAGCTCCTACAGCTTCTATTTCTATGATTAAATCTGAAAATGTTTCTGCTTCTGTGACTGCTTCTAAAACAAAGGGAGTTAAACCCCCACCTTACAATCTTCTTCTTCTCTTCCCACACATCTGTACCCGGACTTGAGTGCTCTCTCTGTGTTGAATCCGGACCTCGACGCCTACCCGGTTCCACGACCACGACAAACGGTACCTGCACCAACTGCTGGGGTCCCTCAACCTTCAGCACGGCCTATATCAACAACAACAGCGGCTGCAGCGGCAGCTGCTCCTTGTACGGAGGAGACAGACATTCTTGTGCCTAAGGATGAAGAACTGTTCAGTGATGAAGAGGATGAAGAAATGGCACGTCCAATACAAGTTTTCAACAAAAGACGTGGATAAAAGAGAGGATGATCTCCTACCTACCCGACGTAATCTCAGATTCAGAGACAAGAACAAAGGACAATCTTCGAAGCTAAGTATGGATCCTGAGTTAAATGCACCCATGGTTGAAGATAACTTCAACCATGGGTGCATTTAACCATGGGAGCCGATGGACCAGATCTTGTCTTCCGATCTTGGACTACCCAGGACATTGAGGACGCTGGAAAAAATCTAACTGATCCCCTTCATTCTGGAACTGTGTTTGCTGATCAGTTCGGTGAATTCTGCCGTGAATTTCAGCCTACGGGAGCAGAACTGCGGAGACTTCTGGCTAGAAAATTTAAACCCACTGATTTAGCAAAAATTCACTCCTCTTTGCCAAAACCTGAGGACCGATTAAAGAACATTGACTGGGATGACACAGACAATGACAATTATAAAACAATGCTCACTGGACTTGTGGATGCTATAAAGACTACATTTCCTGTCCGAATAAACATGACCTCCATCTATACATGCAAACAACGACCGGATGAGACAACTGATGACTTCATTCATCGCCTTATGGACACCGTTACAACATACGGAGGCCATGCCAGGCCAGACACCTTCAACAATCAAGCTCCACCTGGCCCTTGGGAAAGTATTACCTGTGACGCCATAAGGATTGTTTCCAGACATCTCAAAGGAACTGAAACAGAGCTATGTGGGTTGGGCTGAGCAACCTCGTTTAGAAGATATCTGACGTTATGCCAGACATGCACAGCAGCAAGTGGATAACCGCATCAGGGAGCAAAAGGACAAAGTGGAAAAAGAACTTCATTTGGCTGCTGTTACAATGTAAAAGTGGTGCGACCTGGGCACTCTTGAAATATGTCATTAGTAATAGGAGGTGTTACCTGAGACTGTTGCTCACTGGTGAGATGGCTTAGGTCCAGCACAGAGGATGTTACTGAAGGCAAATAGTCATTAACTTCTTTCTCCTCATCCACTCTGAATAAGCAACACCTCTGTTTAATTCTTCTTCCATGCAATCCACTCCTTGAGAAGATTAACATGGAGCACTCGACTCCCTCGCTGAAAACCTGGTTTGGAGACTTGGTATGTAGTAGGTCCAGTTTTCCTCAGTACTTCAAAGGGTCCCTACCACTTGCAACTTGCTGTCAGAAGTTGGCAACATAACCAAAACCTTCTGACCAGGAACAGAACTTATGTGGCGAGCTTTTTTATCAAACCAAACCTTTTGGTGTCACTGAGCAGCTGCCAACTCACTCATCTGCTGCAATTTATCCCTCATATGGAGGACAAACGAAATAATGTTAACAGGATCCTCTTTACTATGATCTCCCTCCCATGCATCTCTCAGCAGGGTCAGAGGGCCCCTCACATCATGGCTATAAAGGAGCTCAAATGGGGAGCAACCTGTGGAAGCCTGAGGAACCTCCCTGTAAGCAAAAAGGAAGTATGGCAACGACTGATCCCAATCAGAGCCTGTATCATGAACAAACTTACGAAGCATTTGTTTGAGGGTTTGGTTAAAACGCTTTGTTAGGCCATCCGTCTGTGTGTGGTATGGTGTTGTCCTCATGCTCCTGATGCCCAACAGCCTACAGACCTGTTTCAACAGTGTGAATTTAATGCCTTGATCAGTTAAAATCTCCTGTGGAAATCAAACCCTTGAGAAAGGTTGAATCAGTGAGGAAGCCACATGTTTTGCTTCAACAGTCTTTAATGGAAAAACTTCAGGATATCTGGTCGCATAGTCTTTAATGACTAGCATAAAGCAATTTCTAGATTTACTTTTTTCCACAGGGCCAACTATGTCCATCCCAAGACATAGAAAAGGTGTACCAATGATGGGGGTGGGGAAGGGTTGAAGTGGTGCTTTGGTAGGGACTCTAATTGAGGTTTTCTGACACTCAGGGCAGCTTCTGCAAAATAGAGCAACATCTGATGGCCCAGGCCTGAAAAAGTACCGCTTAATGCGAGCAGTGGTCTTATACTTCCCAAGATGGCCAGCCCAGGGAATAGAGTGTCCTAAAGTCAGCACTGTCTCATGAGCCTTCTTTAACTAACTGCTTAAATGTTGATGGTATAAAATGCCATCTTGCAATATGTACTGCTCTTTATTTGTGTCAGACCCTACAGAGCAGGGCAGACAAAGT
This sequence comes from Xiphophorus maculatus, assembly GCF_002775205.1. NCBI lineage: Eukaryota > Metazoa > Chordata > Actinopteri > Cyprinodontiformes > Poeciliidae > Xiphophorus > Xiphophorus maculatus. Next base: position 469,971 of record NC_036450.1, read on the forward strand.
TGGATCATTCTGCTGCCTTTGTCTGATGTTTGTGGGTATTGAAAAACCCAGTGGCATATTTGGAGCCACTTCAATTGAAGTCTCAGTCAGAGCATGTTGAATTTTCTCACGCCTTCTTTGACTGCGTGGCTTCCGAGATTTCCCAGGTTCTGTCTGCAACTCAGCCTTGAAAAAAAGGTAAAGCACCGAGTGTTGCAAAATGTTCATCTTGATTTTTAGCTTGGGACCTGGTTACAGCCACATTACAGCTCTGCATATCCCTCAATAAATCATAAATGACAGGCAGATCCTCCCCAAGAACTACAGGATAGGGTAGGTTATCAGTCACCCCAACCTTCAACAGATTGGGAGCCCCCTGCACCTCAACAAACATATCAGTAGTGGGGTATCTTTTCTTATCACCATGTACACAGCAAACCAATATTGTTTCAAAAGGGCATATACAATTACTGTAGTTGGGACATGGTTCTTGTGCACTAGAGTCTGTGTGCTGCCAGTATCTATTAAAGCATTCATTTCATGTCCAGCAATCTTCACTAGAATGATTTTATTTGACTGCTTTATTTCAGGTTTAATATCCATATTCTGATTAGGCACAAAACACATTTGAGTTAGCTTACTTTGATTCTTGGGGCACATGGGCTTGGTGTGACCTTCTTGTCCACAGAGGTAACACACTTAGTGGTCCTTTTCCTTGTCTTGAAAGGCTGATTTTCTCTTAAAAAAGACTTATCCACACCCGTTGCTAACTTTTGATGAGGCTTTGAGGATTGTAACCGACGAGAGTCTTTGGCAGCTCTCCATGCACTGTTGCTCCATGGCTGACTCCTACTTCTGGCAGCTACAAACACTGCTACACTGGCGGATGCCAAAGTAGCAGTTTCTGCAGCAGACTTTGGATTGTGCTCCTTTATCCAGACCTGAAGCTCAGGACACAACATTCTCAAAAATTGTTCCAGAGTAATCAGTTCGTCAACTTGTTTCACAGTTTTATCTTTAGGCTGAATCCACTTCTCATAAAGTTCTTTGAGTCTTGAATACAATTCCTTTGGACTCTCATCAAGACTATCAAGGCAGTGAAATTTTTGTCAGTAAGTTTCTGGATTTATATCATATTTTGTAAGATGGCAGCTTTTACCTTTTCATATTCTAGGGAATCATCCGCATCCATGTTAACATAGGCACTGCGAGCCTTACCAGTCAGAAGAGGAATAAGATGAAAATTCCAGTCTGACTTTGGCCAACAATAAGCAGCTGCAATTCTCTCAAAAGTACTCAGAAAGTGTTCAATATAATCTTCAACAGTTCAATTTTCCAATTTAGGATGACAAATGTGCACATGTTACGCCTCTTATGAGTAAGGACTCTGTAGGGGAATAATGAAAACACGGACACGATGTCACTGCTTTCGTCTCCAGTGTTGTCCATCCATCCATTCATCTTCTTCCGCTTATCCGAGGTCGGGTTGCGGGGGTAGAAGGGAGGCCCAGACTTCCCTCTCCCCAGCCACTTCTTCTAGCTCTTCCGGGGGAATCCCGAGGCGTTCACAGGCCAGCCGAGAGACATAGTCCCTCCAGCGTGTCCTGGGTCTTCCCCGGGGCCTCCTCCCGGTGGGACGTGCCCGGAACACCTCACCAGGGAGGCGTCCAGGAGGCATCCTGGCCAGATGCCCGAGCCACCTCAACTGGCTCCTCTCGATGTGAAGGAGCAGCGGCTCTACTCTGAGTCCCTCCCGGATGACTGAGCTTCTCACCCTATCTCTAAGGGAGAGCCCAGCCACCCTACGGAGAAAACCCATTTCGGCCGCTTGTATCCGCGATCTCGTTCTTTCGGTCATGACCCAAAGCTCATGACCATGAGGGTGGAACGTAGATCGACCAATAAATCGAGAGCTTCGCTTTTTGGCTCAGCTCTCTCTTCACCACGACTGACTGGTACAGCGCCCGCTTGACAGCAGACACTGCGCCAATCCGCCTGTCGATCTCCCGCTCCCTTCTTCCCTCATTCGTGAACAAGATCCCGAGATACTTGAACTCCTCCACCTGGGGCAGGACACCCCCCTTGACCCGGAGAAGGCACTCTACCTTTTTCCGGCTCAAGACCATGGCCTCGGATTTGGAGGCACTGATCCCCATCCCGGCCGCTTCACACTCGGCTGCGAACCGCTCCAGCGAGAGCTGCAGATCATGACCTGATGAGGCCAGTAGGACCACATCGTCTGCAAAAAGCAGAGACGAGATCGTAAGGCTACCAAATCGGATCCCCTCAACACCTTGGCTGCGTCTAGAAATTCTGTCCATGAAAGTAATGAACAGAATCGGTGACAAAGGGCAGCCCTGGCGGAGTCCAACTCTCACCGGAAACGAGCCCGACTTACTGCCGGCAATGCGGACCAGACTCTGACACCGGTCATAGTCTGACAGCCCGTATCAAAGGGCCTGGTACCCCATACTCCCGGAGAACCCCCCACAGGGCTCCCCGAGGGACATGGTCGAACGCCTTCTCCAAGTCCACAAAACACATGTAGACTGGTTGGGCGAACTCCCATGCACCCTCCAGGACCCTGCCGAGGGTGTAGAGCTGGTCCAGTGTTCCACGACCAGGACGAAAACCACACTGCTCTTCCTGGACTATCCGACGGACCCTCCTCTCCAGGACCCCTGAATAGACCTTGCCAGGGAGGCTTAAGAGTGTGACCCCTCTATAATTGGAGCACACCCTCCGGTCCCCCTTTTTGAACAGGGGGACCACCACCCCGGTCTGCCAGTCCAGGGGAACTGCCCCCGATGTCAATGCGATATTGCAGAGTCGCGTCAGCCAACACAACCCTACAACATCCAGAGCCTTAAGGAACTCCGGGCGGATCTCATCCACCCCCGGATCCTTGCCACCGAGGAGCTTCTCAACCACCTCGGCGACCTCGTCCCCAGAGATTGGAGAGCCCAACCCAGAGTCCCCAGGCTCAGCTTCTTCAATAGAAGGCATGTTGGTGGGATTGAGGAGGTCTTCGAAGTATTCTGCCCACCGGCCCACAACGTCCCGAGTAGAGGTCAGCAGCACAACATCCCCACTATAAACAGTGTTTGTGCCGTACTGGTTCCCCCCCCTGAGATGCCGGATGGTGGACCAGAATCGCTTCGAAGCCGTAAGGAAGTCTTTCTACATGGCCTCTCCAAACTCCTCCAACGCCCGAGTTTTTGCCTCAGCAACCACCCGAGCCGCATGCCGCTTCACCTGCCAGTACCCATCAGCTGCTTCCGGAGTCCCACAGGCCAAAAAGGCCTGGTGGGACTCTTTCTTCAGCCTGACGGCATCCCTCACCGAAGGTGTCCACCAACAGGTACGAGGGTTGCCGCCGCGACAGGCACCGACAACCTTGCGGCCACAGCTCCGACCGGCCGCCTCGACAATGGAGGCACGGAACACAGTCCACTCAGACTCCATGTTCCCCACCTCCCCCGGGATGTGTTCGAAGTTTTGCCGGAGATGGGAGTTAAAGCTCCGTCTCACAGGGGATTCCGCCAGACGTTCCCAGCAGACCCTCACCACACGTTTGGGCCTGCCAGGTCTGACCGGCTTCCTCCACCACCACCAGAGCCAACTCACCACCAGGTAGTGGTCAGTGGACAGCTCCGCACCTCTCTTCACCCGAGTGTCCAAGACATATGGCTGCAGATCCGATGAAACGACAACAAAGTCGATCATCGAACTGCGGCCTAGGGTGTCCTGGTGCCAAGTGCACATATGAACACCCTTATGCCTGAACATGGTGTTCGATATGGATAATCCATGACAAGCACAGAAGTCCAACAACAGAACACCATTCGAGTTCAGATCGGGGGGGCCGTTCCTCCCAACCACGCCCCTCCAGGTCTCACTGTCATTGCCCACGTGAGCGTTGAAGTCCCCCAGTTGAACAAGGGAGTCCCCAGGAGGAGCACTCTCCAGTACCCCCTCTAAGGACTCCAAGAAGGGTGGGTAATCTGAACTGTCGTTCAGCCCATAAGCACAAACTACAGTCAGGACCCGTCCCCCGTAGGCGGAGGGAGGCTACCCTCTCGTTCACCAGAGTAAACCCCAACGTTCAGGCGCCGAGATGGGGAGCAACAAGTATGCCCACTCCTGCCCGACGCCTCTCACCTTGGGCAACTCCAGAGTAGAAGTATGTCCAGCCCCTCTCAAGGAGGCTGGTTCCAGAACCAGAGCCGTGCGTCGAGGTGAGACCGACTATTTCTAGCCGGAACCTCTCGACCTCACACACTAGCTCCGGCTCCTTCCCCACCAGAGAGGTGACATTCCACGTCCCAAGAGCCAGCTTCTGCAACCGAGAATCGGATCGCCAGGGTCCCCTCCCTCTGCCGCCACCCATCCCACACTGCACCCGACCCCTTTGGCCCCTCTCACAGGTGGTGGGCCCATGGGAGGGGGGACCCATGTTTCCTCTTCGGGCTGAGCCCGGCCGGGCTCCATGGGTTAAAGCCCGGCCACCAGACGCTCGCCATCGTGCCCCAGACGCTCGCCATCGTGCCCCCCCTCCAGGCCTGGCTCCAGAGTGGGGCCCCGGTGACCCGCGTCCGGGCGAGGGAACGCCAAGTCCAATGTTTTTATCCGTCATTGGGGTCTTCGGGCTGCGCTTTGTCTGGTCCCTCACCTAGGACCTGTCTGCCTTGGGTGACCCTACCAGGGGCATGAAGCCCCAGACAGCATAGCTCCTAGGATCATTGGGGCACGAAAACCCCTCCACCACGGTAAGGTGGAGAGGACTGTAATGGTAATATTTCAAAACAGTTTCAGACATTACACTGTCACATATTGAGTAAACATTACACCCATTCTGGTTATGCCAACACAGTAAAACAAACTTACCACACAGGACGCAGCTAACCAGGAAGCTAAGGTGAGCTAAAGCTCTTAGACTAGTTATCACAGTCACCACAACGCTCCCTGTTCATTAAATAAGCATAATCAATAACTTGTAAGGCTTGTAATAGGTAGTACGAACTCTACCTGTAAGGGAATAATAAAAACACGGACACGTCTCCACGTCTAATGGAGGAGCAGAAGCGTCGCGTTCCCCTACATCCGATCAGACAAAACCAATCGAAACTCGAATGATTAAACTCTCATAACTTAAAATCTGAAAGGTTGAACTTTTCAAGAATTATAAACAAGCATAGCCGGAAAAGTAACATTAACGAAAAATACATTGTTTTTAAACTTCATTAAACTTAGGCTACCCTTTACTGTATCTGTCTGTAGCACTGAACTTTTCAAGAATTATAAACAAGCATAGCCGGAAAAGTAACATTAATGAAAAATACATTGTTTTTAAACTTTATTAAACTTAGGCTACCCTTTACTGTATCTGTCTGTAGCACTGAACTTGAAAGACCAAAATAATCGATCGCAGATCACTAGATCTTGTTTTCCCTTTTGGTTGTCTAAAATAGTTTTATAACCACTACACACAGACTAATCTATTGAGCTGGAAGCTGAATCTGAATTCTCAGGTTGAGATGTTGCTTGAATCTGAACATCAGTTTGAGTTTCAACAGGCTGTGGATCAGTTGATGTGGGCTCAGGGGTCAAGGTTGTCCTGGCATGCATTTCCATCTGCAAAAGCCTAAACTGGTGTTGCAAACACTTGAAGCGCTGTTCTTGTTGTGCGGAAACCTCTCTTTGCATTTTCTCCCTAACTTCCCGTTGTCCCATGAACGCCTGAAGAATTCCAGCAATATCATGCAGAGTTGGCTCTCTGGTCTCATGCTCAGTGTCTCCAGCTGCTGCTGAAGCTCCTACTTCCATTTCCTCACTCTCTGACTGCTGGTCTCCATCTTTGGTCTCAACCTCAGCTTCTACCCAGAAGCTCAAACGACTTGGACAAGCCTTAAAACTTAAGATAAGAAAAGGGAACACTTTGTTAGAGACCTGATGAAATAGTCTATACTTTAGGCTAATAAAGTATGCTTTTTAGGTGCCTTAGTAATCTTTTACTATTTTTGTTAAAATTTCAAAGATAATTTAAAAAAAATTTAAGTTGCGGGCAGCCTCGTGCGGCCCTCACAGCCAAGCGCCGCTCCGGCCTATTGGCCACCGCGGGGGTTCCAGCCACCGCAGAAGCTCTCGCACAGTTTCCAGAGCCGCAGCCTGCTCGCCACTGCAGAAGCTATCGACCGTTCACAGTAAAACATGACACTTCCTGCTCTCAGGGGGCGTGGCCTAAGTGATGGAATTTTTTCACCACAGGGTATTTTAGGACACCCGATGACGATCAATCACTGAAAGTTTGGTCCCTCTACGTGTTTTTGTATAGGAAATATAACAGTTTCTTGTTTCAGGGCGAGTAGCTGAACTTTGACCCCTGGTAACTGCCCTTCAACATGCTCAAAAACTCACCGTTTTGATAACTTTTAATTGGCCATGCCTTATGATCAGACTGACCAAGTTTGAAGCCGATAATCGAAATCCCTAGGAGGAGTTTGATCAAATACGAAGGCTGTAAACCAGGGGTGGGCACTCCTGGTCCTCGAGGGCCGGTGTCCTGCAACTCTTAGATGTCTCCCTGGTCCAACACACCTGAATCCAACAGCTGAATCTCCTCCTAAGTGCAGTCAAGTTCTCCAGAGTCCTGTTAACGACCTCATTATTTGACTCAGGTGTGTTGAAGTAGAGATGCATCTAAAAGTTGCAGGACACCGGCCCTCGAGGACCAGGAGTGCCCACCCCTGCTGTAAACGGCCAAAATGGGGTCAAAATCAGACCTTCAATCCAAAATGACCGACTTCCTGTGATACTTGCACTATGACATTAATTGTGAATTCTGAGCGTCTTGGTGAGCTCTACAACTGTACCGAATTTCAGGTCTCTACGATGAAGTAAGCAAAGGGTCTTTTGAAAATTGCTAGGTGGCGCCGTTGAGCCATTTTTTTTGCGACGACCTTAAAATAAGTACATTTGAAACTCGCTGTATGCATCCGCCAAGTTTGGTGAGTTTTTTAATATGATAAAGCCTCCAAAAAGGCGCCTCTTTGGGGTGGCAGAAAAATAAGAATAAGAAGAAACAGATACAATAGGCCTTTGCAGCGCTTTGCTGCTCGGGCCTAATTAAAGCCGCAAGTGGGGTCGGGCTGCGGTCTATTGGCCACCACGGGGGTTCCAGCATTGCTCCCTGACGACGCACAAAAAATCTGGTGGAGATCGGCCAATGTAGCGAGGAGATATAGCTGAGGGATTAACCTAGGTGGCGCATTGGAGTGAAATTACAATTCAATGCTATTGGGCTCCTTAGAGGTTCACAAGAGTCAATCATAAAATGTTACGTGGAAATCCGATGATGCATGTATGATTTAGAGACAACTGTATGCATTTCTCCATCAATCTCTTTGTCATTGGTGGAGTGACACTTAGGATTAAGTGTCACTGGCGAAATACTGGTGTAGTTATTCATCATGTTTTTGTCAATTTGATATGATAAGTTCCCTGTCTGATGCAAGTTATTTCTCTGAGAACTCAATTTTTCTGTCTATCTCTTTGTCTTTGTTGGAAGTATTTTATATTTTGTTATCATTTATTTGCTTTACCTTAATTTTATATTATCATCCATTTTATTTACCTTTGCATTTACATTTTAATGATATGTTTTGAGTGTTTTGAAGTGTTTGCAGAAACTCTGGAAGCGGCCTGCTGAGGAGTGAAAAAGGAGGATACCATGAACGAGACATTCCGGCACCAATTGCCCAGGGGAACTGCAAATCTATAGTCTTATCTTATGAAATATGCTTTTGAAGCTTGTTTAAATTAGTTGTGTTCATATGAGTGTGCAGCTGTTTTCTGTTCCACCTCCCTTCAGGGCTGCACGCTGTCATGTAACTAGGGAGTTCCTAATTCTAATAAAAACAGGGTAAGACTCAGTTGAAACTTCAGAGTATAGGCAGAAATCTGTAACTGGGTTTCAACTGTGCTCTCCCTGCAGGTAAAACCAAGTTGTGACTCTTGTCTCTTCTTTGTGTCTGTGTTTAGGTAATTTAGACCTAACAGTATTTGGTGGAGTAATACTGACCCCCTACTGGCGAAATACTGGTGTAGTTATTCATCATATTTTTGTCAGTTTGTTGTTACTGACAGTGATTTGTCTATCTGATGCAAGTTATTTCTCTGAAAATTCCGCTTCTCCCTCAATATCTTTGTCATTGGTGGAGTAATACTGACCCCTACTGGCGAATTAATGAAATAGTTTCTAAACAGTGACTGCTGATGAATGACATACTTTATATTATTTTTAACCAAAATTAATGAATCTTTGTACTCTAACCCACAAACCACAATTAGTAAAAAAAAAACAGAAAACGTATAACAATGTATATTTACATAATTATTATGTTAACATGGCCTATGTTCCACAGATGCAATGTTCTGTATTTTGTTTAAGGTTTTGGGAGAATGCATCTGAACAGTTGAATTCATCCTTAATCTGGTGACTTATGTTTATATTAGCTATATTGTATTTTTATTGTATATCTTTAAGAACTGTTCTCAGAGACTCTATCTTTTAAGAAGACCCAGTGATCTTGGGGTTACCCAACTTGAGGTTGTGTACAACCTCTAGTTAGGTAGAGGTTGTTGAGTTGAAATGTTAAAATTTAATGTTCTAACTTGAATTTTAACTCAACTCAAGTTAAAACAACATTTTAACTCAAGTTTTAACTTTTCATCTCCTCAGCTGGTTTGGTCACATGAGCTGCAGACTAACAGACAATATTTTAAGAATTCTTTCAATGGCGGGTAATAACAGCAGGTAAATAGTGATGAAACCAAAAACAACTCTGTCTCAACTGTTTCCTGAAAGAACATGAAAGACAGCAAGAAATATTTTAGCAGAGAGCATCCATCTTCGTTTTTTTTGTCAGTTTGAGCTCATGAAGGCGTTACTGTGGCAACTCTGAGGTTCAATTAGAAGTCATTTATTGACAGTGCAATAATTATTCTTAACCAAACTAAATGATAACATTTATCTATAGTTTGTTAAATGTTTTGCTCTATTCACAAATTGTCGATAATGTGATTCTATGAATATGATTTATAGTTTTAGAGTCGAAGAAAAAATTGCATGTAGTTCCATCTAATAGTTCCATCTTATTTTTTCTATCTATAAGACTCTACTAACAAAAAATCTCTCAGAATAATATACATGGCACCATAAAAACAAAAATGTGAATTTTTGCTTGTATCTGTTTAACAGCCCTGGTTGTAACAACCTGAGTTGTTATTCTTCTGTACCTAATTAATTTGTTTGTTATTAAGTTTTGCTCAATTAAATTTCTTATGTATACACTGCAAATGGTATTTTTATTATAGTTGATCATGTTGTTTTTTCATGTCTCTTTATTTCTTTTGTTCCTCCTATAATTAGAGATATATAGATATTATTAAATTATAATGTTTAAATTGTTTAAATATCATGTAATTAGCTCTACATCCTTAAGGAAATGAAAAATATGGTGTTTTATAAGATAATTTATCTTTTAAGGTGCCAGAAATGCCTAAATTAATAGTAAGTAATAAAGACGTTGTGTGATTTAGTAACGTAATTAGATTAGTTGTGTTACCATTCCCACGCCACTAGAGGCAGTAGCAGGCCCGAAAAGATGCGACTAAGAAGCAGATTTAGAATTACACAGAAAGCTACCGAATTTGTTAAAAACTGTGAGCTGCACTGAAGTAAATAAACAGAGAAGTTCAAGTACATGCTGAGAGTGAAAATCCTTCCTAAAGGTGAAAATATATCAGATTTCAAAAGAAAAGAAAAACTGGAGGTCGCATTTACAAGACCTATATAGGAAATAGCGCCCCCTTCACTTCCGGAGTGCAATGGTCCCATTACCAAATAAGCGGGGTCTCCCGCCAATTTCTGTTTGCTGCAGCGAGGTCCTTCTCACAAGAACTGGATGGAAATCAAATGTGGGTCACGAAAGGAGCCCGAAGGAACGAAGGCTGCTAATGTGTTGCTAGCTGGTGGTAAGGTTGCTTCAAATTATCTTCATTTAATTACAAATAAACACATATAAACAAGCTGCTTTCAAAAATAGTTATTTTATCAGTTTTATTGTGATTTTTACAATTATTGTTATAACCATTCAGCTTCATGTTATAGCTTCATGGAGGCTCTGTTTGTTGCGACTTAATATAGTTTTCTTCATAAACTTAACCTGGTTTTAATTAAGCTCAGCATGCCAAAGAGACTTTGATATTGAGGCTGTTGTTATAACTCGTTCATCATTGCTTTTATTTTCAACATATTTTTGCAGTCTAAGCAAATGAAGATGAAAGAGGAAGCCAGGGATCAGGTATTAGAAAACCTAAAGACTTTCCTGCCTCAGAAGAGGCTCTTGCTCCACCAGATCACCAACCAGTTCTGAGGATGAAGCGCCACATCGTCTTCATGGTGTAAGTCTTCTTTTTCCTTTTTTTTCGTTTACACTGAGCAGCTGGCTAAATTTTTAACAACAGCAAAAACTGATGTGTTTCCAACCCTAAGTTATTACACTAAACATTATTTGATTTGAAGATAATTGGACAGAATTTATTCCCCTTGTATTTCTCTTTCATACATTTTATTCATTGGTAACTTGCAGGGCCCTGTGATGGACTGGTGACCTGTCCAGGGAGAGCCCCCCCTCTCATTTGTTGACTGCTAGAGATGGGCACCACCAGCCTCCCTCACCACTCTGCAAGGATCAGCATGTTCAGATCATGGACATGCTGATCCATGTTGTCTGTAAACTTTGAATATATTGATCAGCTTTTAAGGTAGTTTGTCTCTCCCTTATGTCCACACTTAAAACAGCTTCATAGCTAATGCCAACATCAACTGATTTTATTATTATTATTTTATCTAACATAAACAGGTAAGAATTCACCCAGAAAAGTTTTTTCACCCCAGGCATCCGGTCCCAATCATTATCAGTTCTGATGATGTCACATACATAGTGAGTCCACAAGTCTTAAAATTGTAAGTCAAATTTTTTTCTTTATTATTTTTCTATACTCTTTAAAATACAAGTGCTTTCTTTGTTTAATTGCTCTATTATTCTTGTTTGTAGGTTTCTGTAAAGTGCAGTGGTGCAGTGAATGGGAATGTTCTGTTACTGATCCTCACTGTTCTTAAGAAGGAGAAATGTCAGTTTACCTGGAGTAATTCTGGAATACTGTGACATTGTATTAAAACAATACTCTGTCCTTGTTGAAATATTTTTCAAATGTCCTCTAAGTGTACCTGTTTTTATTGTGCTAATTTTTATGAGCATGTTGTCTGTGTTCTGTTTTCTGGTAGCCTGATGTGTTTGCAGTGCTGTAGTGTGTATGAAGCATGCAATTTACAAAGTGGCAAAGCAGAATAATAAAAGACATTAAGTAACTAAGGAGTGTACTTCATTAGAAATTATAATAAACCAAACGTTTAATTGGAGCATACTGTGATCACACTAATGTATAAAATATGTAATGCCAATATCTTAATACATTCTAAATATATTTTAAATGTAATTCAATCACAAAATTAGTACCCTCAAAATACACTAATCTGGTAAAAGAAATATGCTTAAAGTATATCCTAAATTGTTCCAATTTATGTTATAAATTGGAGCAACTTATAACTTGTAATTATAAATTCCAAGTTATAACTCGGATTATACGTTATGATAAAATTTCTAACTTTTATAAGTTATAAATTGGAGCAATTTATAACTTAAGTTATAAATTTCTCCAAATTTTACTTTAAATTAAAATTAATTTAATTTATAATTTGTTATAAATTATTTTTATAACTTATTTTTAAGTTATAAAAATAACTTAAAAATGAAAGTACACTTAAAACTTTGCTTTAGTACAATTTACATACTGTTAAAATACACTAAGCACAAAATTAGTTGTTCCAAAATAGCACACTTTAAGTTAACTAATCCTGAGTGAATCTGAAGTGTCCTCATGATTAGTCTGACTTAAAGTATGATTAAGTATACTAAAATTTAACTCACCCAGTTTATTTTTCACCAGGAAAAATAGCTAAAATATGTTATTTGGCTTTTATAACTTTGGCAAAAAAGAAGCAAATGTTACCAAAGTCACATGATTTGTTGTTGATTACAAGAGGAATAAGCACAGCCAAGGATGTCCTGGTAGGTTAATTTGTTCCCATGTTATAGAGGGGGAACGGATTATTTCAAGCAGCTAAAATATATGGTTCCCCCCTCATAACTTTGGCAAATAATGAGCAAATGTTTTCAAACTTACAGTATTTGTTGTTGAAGAGATGAATAAGCACAGTTAAAGACTTGCTGGTAAATTAGTATGTTCCTATGAAATGGAGGGGGAACAGATTATTTCAGGCAGCTGAAATACAAGTGACTGGGGAGAGGGAAGTCTGGGCCTCCCTTCTTAAGTTGCTACCACTGCGACCCGACAGCAGATAAAGCGGAAGAAAATTGATGGATGGAGTAAGCATTTACTCCATATGGTTGGATGGATGGATAAATCCTAAACCCTCAGGATTTATTGTTGATGAGAGGAATAAGCACAGTTAAATTAATTTGTTCCTATGAAATGTAGTGGGAACAGATTATTTCAGGGAGCTGAAGTATCCCCCCCTCCTAACCTTAACTTTGGCAAATAAAGAGCAAATGTTTCCAAATTCTCAATGATTGTCATGTACAATAGTACGTTTGAAGCACCAAAAATTAGCAACTATTAATTTCTTTTATCCAGTAATCTGTCATATACTTAACATTAGAACGGGATTTTCCAGAAAACCTACACTCTCATCTTTTCAGGAAGTCTAATCTTTGTGCCCTGCTATATTTTTTCATATTAGCAATGAAAAAATATAAATACACACAATATGTCTGAAAACTGGTGACTGACTTTTTCTTGTCAGGCTTAAGTGATAGAAATAAGAGAAAGAGCGATTATCTTGGCCATTAAAAAAACAACACAAAACAGTATTTATTTATTTTACAATTTTGTTATTGTTTCTTTTTTAAGCAGCAGCTGCCGATTAATCTGAGTGTTACAACCTTGACATGATTATATGAGTTGTTTTACCGAGAAATTGATCAGAAGCGCCGTGAAAATGAACGGATCCGCCTCTCTGGCTGCAGTTCGCGCTCCCGACACGGGGGGCCGGATTTTCACAGAACAGAATTTTGCACAAGACCAACTCTAGTAGCTGAAGCCGACACATCACTAATGTTTTGCTTAAACCGTTAGCAAACAAGTACATTTAATCTACATATATCCTGGACAGACACATTGAGGAAATCCCCCCACATATAGTTGTTCTTATTGTGCCAATAAAACAGAGAAACATTCAGACCCACAATAATAAAAATCCCTTATAACAAAAAGTGTTATAAAGAAAAAAAAGCTGAGACAAGGAAGGCTTATTTCTTCCATTTCCGTATTCTTGTCTTGCAAAAATGTTGCTGCCAGATCTTCCTCTCATCTTGCTTTCTACTCTATTATTTGGTCTTTCTGTGTTCTTCCCCTCTGATTCTGATCAATTCCCCCGAAGGTGTTGGCAGAGGGAAAATTCGAAAGCAACTCTTTAAGTAACTGTTAGTACCACACCCAAGTATCTACATGTTAACTGTTATTGTCACAATAATTTCTATTTCTAAGATAACAAATCTGATTTCACAAAAAAATGGATTTGGGTCACTTCAGGCTGCAGTGTGAACGTAGCCAAAATGAGCAAATGAAGTATTAGGGTCTTCTAAAGAAACAAACAAAACAACAAACCTTGTCCTAATGGTCAATTATTTGTACACAATCCTCAACCATTAATTTTTAATGCTGGAGAGGAAAATGCTAATGTACATTAGCGTTTTACATTAGCATACAATGCATACATGAGTCAAATTTTTAAAATATACTTCGTTTTCAACAACAGTTCAAATCTGCACATTAAGATAAAGAAGGATTTAAAAACAGTTGTAAGGCTTTGGGTTTATCTTTTTAAATAAACATTCTGCTGGAAAGAGATAAAATAAAAAATTAAGGAATGCAAGTGATGTCTTTGGCACCAAGAATTTTGAATGGCCTATCATGTGACTTGGGTAGGGCCTTGGTAAGTTTCATCAGCCTGGACTTTGCACGATGACAAAAAAAAAAATATTGTTGCATCAAAGTTGAACAGAGTAGATAATTCCTGGCCTTATACTACACTTAAGAACCATGGTAGCCTCAGAATCAACTTTCCAATTTTAACTTCTGCATGTATTTTTGTGCTCATACATTTACCACATCATTTATCACATCACAGCATTGCAACATTTCAATGTTGCAATGCATGGAGAATAATTTGATCAGACTGTGCATCTGTTAAACCTACATTGCAGAAAAACAAAAAAAGAAATCCTGCAGCCTGCAGAAAAAAAAGCAGATTTATTTTCCATTCAACAACTTTATGAAAACCACTGTAGGAGAAATTCAGCTTTGTATTTACATTTGAAAATTATCGTTTTGTAAGGGGCTATGCCTTGAAAATACAAGACAGACCCAGCATTGCACTCTGCAATACTTTCTGTGCTACCACAGGAAAGTCGGCCAATGACATGCATTAATGAGTAAAGAAATTAATACACTGTCAGAATATAGTGGGAACCTTTTCATAACACAATACAGAAAAACAAGACTTTGTTGAAATCTTGCAGGCATTTAAAAACACACTTAGAAAACTCAGTGGGCACAAATGGATACATCTAATCCAAAAGTAGCTTTCATGGCCGCTTCTGTGTCCCTATGGAATCTGTTACCAGTCAGCCTCACTCAGTCCAGGGAAGCAGCTGCTGTTTGTAAAGTCCAGCAAGAACTTTGGCTGCACATTGGATTATATGATGTTGGCTTAATCCTGTTACAGACTTGTGCCAATCTGTTCTGCTGATGTTCGGCAGACTGCGCTCCAAGATCTCTCCCACTGTAACGACCAGGCCGGACCAACGCAGGCTGTAGTCAGGCGGTGTAAGGGAATGAGCCTGTAGAGGATCACAAACCAATGAGATCCATGTAAGTGACTTTCCGTTAAGTACTTTAGAAGTTTACATTCAAACAAACATCATATTTTAGCCTCAGACAAAGATTTGGTCAGTCCATTATGGTCAATAACAAACAAGCAAGATCTCTGACTCTCTCAGACCTGTAACTTCCCTTTAAGAGGCTCCTCCATCCTCCACTCATTACCTGTATTAATGAGACCTGTTTGAACTTATCAGTATAAAAGACACCTGTCCACAACCTCAGTCATACTCCAAACTCCACTATAGTGAAGACCTGTGCAATCACACTAGAAACAAAATTGTAGACCTGCACCAAGCTGGGAAGACAGAATCTATAAAATTGTAGATTGTGTGAAGTAGCTTGGTGTGAAGAAATTAACTGTGGGAACAACAATTAGAAAAAGGAAGACATACAAGATCACTGATAATTTCCCTTGATCAGGTGCTCCACACAAGAGCACCTGATCTTATGGTGCTCATAAGATCATAAGAACGATGAGCAAAAATCCCAAAACCACATGGGGGGACCTAGTGAATGACCTGCAGAAGGTAATTCACTAGGCAGTGAATTATAAAAGGCTACTGTACACACTACACCGTCAGGGACTTAGATCCTGCAGTGCCAGACATGTTCCCCTGCTTAAGTCAGTATAGAGCATTTTGGTGTTCCAACAGAGTATTGGGAGAATGTCATATGGTCTGATGAAACCAAAGGAGAACTGTTTGGTACAAACACAACTCGTCATGTCTGAAGGAGAATGAATGCCGAGTTGCATCCAAAGCACCTACTGTGAAACATGAGGGTGAAAACATCATGGTTTGGGCCAGTTTATCTGCAAAGGGACCAGGACGACTGATCCATGTATATGAAAGAATGAATGGGGCCATGTATCGTGAGATTTTGAGTGAAAACTTCCTTCCATCAGCCGATGGAAGGAAGATCTTCATTCCTTCCATCAGCATTGAAGATCTTCAAGCACATCTTCAATGCACTTGAAGGTGAAACGTGACCAGGTCTTTCAGCATGAAAAAGATCCCAAGCATACCGCCAGGTCAATGAAGGCGTGGCTTTGTAAGAAGCATTTCAAGGTAGGGCTAAAACATCATTGTAATAGAGGAGATTTGCATAAAGGGCTAAAATACCAGTAACAGTGTGTGCCAACCTTGTAAAGATTTATAGAGAACGTTTGACCTCTGTCATTTCCACCAAAGGATATATAACAAAGTACTGAGATGAACTTTTGTTATTCACTAAATACTTATTTTCCACCATAATTTGCAAATAAATTATTGTCATAAGAGAGGAGAAGTAGGACACAAAATTCAAAACATTATGGCTGTCATTGACCAGATTTGCTTACAATTACTTTCATACCAAAGTTACTGGTATTTTTCCATGTTCTAAATGTTAATGACTTGTTAATGCAGCATTTTTTTGTGTTTTGCAGAACGATTCTATCACAACATAACATCTTGCAGCCGCCATGGACTGGCTTTATATCTCAATAAAGATCCTGAAAAGCTATTGAATGAATATGGAGTAAGTATCAATTGTTTTAAAAAGGATATTTTCATTGACAGTGCTAAATGAGCTGTGGTGTAAATGTTTGTATTTCTCTTGCCAAGATTCAATGCCTTTGTGATGAAGAGTTGAGTTTTACCACCACATTCATTTTTATTGTACAAATCACAGAACATATAATTTTCAAACACTACTATTAATGAATAGATTTTCTAACAAATGTGTTAGAAAATCTTTTCTCCTTAAAGATGATGTAAAACTTTCATAAAAAATATTTTTCTACATTTGTTAAAACTGTCACCATGTTGTGTGTGTGGAAATAACATTATGAAATTATTTTTGTTGAACATTACATTAATGTATAATCGTGAATTTACCTAGATGAGTTACAAGGAGACTACAAATGGGGCCTTGCTTTGAGTCTGGCCTTTGATAGCCTTTAACATGGATTTGCATAAGGAAGTGATAATGGCAGCCTGTAGGACAAGGTAAAATTGCAGCATAAAGAAGACCAGAACACAGGAACAAAAATGAGATGAATCAAATTGTAGTTAAAATTATAACTTTGTTCCAGGACAGAATCTGTTGCTACAGATCTGTTTGCTTCAAAGTAGGCATCTTTGCTCTGTAACCTCAATAAAACTTTTTATGACTACTGGCCTTAGTCAAAAGGGTGACAGGATGGGGGCGGGCTGCAGAGCGGAGCAAGACAGACACTGGAGGGTTATATAGAAGGAGACAAAAACAAAGAACCTCAGATCTCACAGGGATTGCCTTTGGGTAACTCTGTATGCACATTTGATGCTTAAGTGATATATCAAGTGATGTACCAAGATACATCTTGTACTTTTAATAAACTTTGGTTGATTTTAACTCTTTGACCCTTTTGGAATCTCCTGCTTCAACGAACCTTAGCTGGAGACGTGAAAGTTTTCCAACATATGACAGTATAGCATGAGACTGAATCTGTGAAAAGATGGAGCTCGTCCACCACCTCCACCTTTACAGTAGAGTCAGTTATCATGAAGAATATAAAAATGGTGCAAGTTTAATATGACAGAGGTTTATGTAATTATCTTGTCTCTTTTTGTCTGTTCTTAGAGTGGGAACCCTGATGAAATCCAGTTCAGGTGACAAAATTTTTGATGAGCTGTCCTGGTTTTGATGAGATGAGGCTTTTGAAGAAGAGTCTAGTTTCCCATTACACGCTGAAGAAGTGTGTGGGGGTGTGGATTCGTCCTGACCTGGATGAGATGAGGCCTCCGATCTAGTAGCTGCAACAGCAGCAGTAAGTTTGCAGAGAATAGCTTTATCCCATGTTTATTAAGATGGTGTCCATCAGGTCCAAAACGGTGGAACGTTCAGAGAAGATCAGTGGTTATCAATGAAGGTCACTGTGCTGGCAGCACATGCTTTTATCAGCCATTTGTTTATAGAAAGCAGTCGAGAGTATTTCAAGTCACCCCATCCTATTGCTGGGACAGAGCCACTAAGAAAAATCTTCTTTTAGTTTTCCAGTAGTGTTCCAAAGAATTGCAAAGTCTTTTGTCAGAATCTCCGATTGTTTTGCTAGATCATTAGCTCCCCCATGCACAACTAGAGTTTCAATATTCGGCTGATCAGTGGTTAGAGAGAGTATCCATCCATCCATCCATCCATTTTCTTCCTCTTTATCTGGGGTCAGATTGTGAATGTGAAGCCGAAGCGCTTCACATTCGGCTGCGAACCGCTCCAGCGAGAACTGCAGATCATGACCTCATGAAGCCAATAGCAAAACATCATCTGCAAAAAGCAGATATGCGATCCTAAGGCTACCAAAACGGATCCCCTCAACACCTTGACTGCGCCTAAAAATTCTGTCCATGAAAGTAATGAACAGAATCGGTGACAAAGGGTAGCCCTGGCGGAGTCCAACTCTCACTGGAAACGAGCCCGACTTACTGCCTGCAATGCAGACCAGACTCTGACACCCGGTACCCCATACTGCCAGAGAACCCCCCACAGGGCTTCCCGAGAGACACGGTTGAACGCCTTCTCCAAGTCCACAAAACACATGTAGACCAGTTGAGCGAACTCCCAAGCACCCTCCAGGACCCTGCTGAGGGTGTAGAGCTGGTCCAGTGTTCCACGACCAGGACGAAAACCATACTGCTCTTCCTGAATCTGAGGTTTGACTATCCGACGGACTCTCCTCTCCAGGATCTCTGAATAGACCTTGCCAGGGAGGCTTAAGAGTGTGACTCCCCATAATTGGAGCACACCCTCCGGTCCCCCTTTTTGAACAGGGGGACCTCCACCCCAGTCTGCCAATCCAGGGGAACTGCCCCTGATGTCCATGCAATATTGCAGAGTCGCGTCAGCCAACACAACCCTACAACATCCAGAGCCTTAAGGAACTCCGGGTGGATCTCATCCATCCCCGGGGCCTTGCCACCGAGGAGCTTTTTAACCACCTTGGTGATTTCGTCCCCAGAGATTGGAGAGCCCAACCCAGAGTCCCCAGGCTCAGCTTCCTCAATGGAAGGCATGTTGGTGGGATTGAGGAGGTCTTCGAAGTATTCTGCCCACCGGCCCACAACGTCCCGAGTTGAGGTCAGCAGCACAACATCCCCACTGTAAACAGTGTTGGTGCTGTACTGCTTCCCCCTCCTGAGACGCCGGATGGTGGACCAGAATCACCTCAAAACTGTATGGAAGTCTTTCTCCATGGCCTCTCCAAACTCCTCCCACGCCCAAGTTTTTGCCTCAGCAACCACCCGAGGCGAATGCCGCTGCGCCTGCCGGTACCCATCAGCTGCTTCTGGAGTCCCATAGGCCAAAAAGGCCTGATAGGACTCCTTCTTCAGCCTGACAGCATCCCTCACCGTAGGTGTCCACCAACGGGTTCGAGGGTTGCCGCCGCGACAGGCACTGACAACCTTGTGGCCACAGCTCAGATAAACTGCCTCGACAATGGAGGCACGGAACATGGTCCACTCAGACTCAATGTCCGAATAGAGAGAGTATTTCATCTCCGACAGTAAGTACTTTTGGCATATTTGTGATTTTCTTGGTGTTCACTTTGAATGTGCTTTGTAATTGTGGCTGATGTCTGAAGGTGAGGTTTCCCTCACGGGTTCTTGTTGAAGTGCAGTAAATCTGTTTTTCAGTGAGATTCCCACAGAGTCGGAGTGTGTTATTACTTGGGTTGGTCGTTTTGTCCTGCGAAACAGAGCCGGGGGAATAATTTCTCCTTGTTTGTTTTCCTTCGGTGCAGCAGATGATGAAATCGGATGTAGGAACATTCCAGGGTGGGCTGCATGGTGCAGGGCATGCAGCGTCTTCAATGTAGGAAGAGTGGTTTCATTCCTACAAAGATTGTTTAATGCACAGATTCCTGTCCATAATATTTAGAGAATGGATTTTTCTCTATTTTCCTATTAACCTTGAACTCTGAATGTGCACAATATAGTTTGCATTTATACCTGCTGAATGTGATCCAGTGTCAGAGGAGTTGCTTGTGTGAAGACCTCCACACAGATGCCATGACCAGGGTCTTCCAAGATTAAACAGCCAATGTCAAACCACCTAAATGCAAAACACAATATTTAGTATCACATTGCAACTCTTACATCTTTTGATTCTGGAGGGCAACAGCAACAGTTTATCACAAAAATCACTGGGATTGCAATATGGCATAAAATTCAAATCGCAATATATATTGTGACCGGTGATGATAATACATAACATGATATAACTTGTATAAAACGTACAATAGAAATGAAAAAAAAATCACATAATTGAGTGAAACATATCTGTATGTGTTAAAACATGTCTAACAAATGTTATTTGTACATAATGTTTTTTTAAGTTCAGCTTATATTTAATGATGACTATGTGGTTTCTCTATATAGCAACACAATAACTAATGTAATGGATGTCTGCATCGAATCCTGCCTTTTCTTCCCAGTGTTGTGACTGGGACCTTTAGTTAGTTGCATTGCTGGTATTCAGCTATCTACATGCAGTCGTTTTAACGTGGTAAAACAAATTGCTTGTACTTCTTCAGTCTTACGAGACGGGGTCATTAGACCCTGCAAGTCTTTTTACTCTGTGCACAGACAGTGGGGTCGCACTGAGCCCACATGAGCTCAGTGTGATGTGAATGGAAGTCAATACAAAGCCCTAATATGGGTTAAAAATACAAATGCATGTGTGAGGGTAGCTGAGTGCTTGTGTGTGTTTTGGAAGTTTTCTTCATACTTCTCTGGAAAAAGTTCAGCTATGAAGTTTTCCAAAGCGACTACAGGCTGCTTCTCATGAATCACACCAGCTCGACGCAAGCCATCAATGCGTTCTTGGGCCCCCTGTAGACATATACACCTGCTTACCTTTTAAGAAATAATTTCACACAAGTGTGTGCATACGCTCCTGTTGTGATAAAATGCTGTAGTGTTTTTTTTATTGCCTGATAAAAAAACATGAAGCAGAAATTTCATTGCTTACAAATGCTTTTTCTAACATCTGTGGAGCTGTTATTAAATTCAAAACAATATCCAAAAATAAACTATCTTTGAAATTAAATTTTGTGTTACCATACTATTTTCTAAGGTTAAATACAGTAACTGAGTTATTAGCTACCTTGTGTCCTAATTTTGATCTTTAACGAGAAAGAAAAAAAAACACTAGGTATATCCCTATCTGATCCTAAGTGTCACTTAAGGCATGACTGACTGGTCGGATTGGAGTAGTCTAAATAAAAAGACCAAAAACAGAGAGAGAACTAAGTGATTGACAGAAATTCAACATCAAGAGTGGAAAACCAGTAATGTCGAACCAAACAGAAATTGTGGTGGTTTACATACTGTGGCAAAATAGTCAATATGGATAGTTTAGAAATTTTTTTGAGTTTTCTGTGGACTAGTTCTGGTGTGAGGATGTCATCTGGTGGTGGAAAAAAGTACTATAGACACAATTGGATTTCAAAAAGACATGTTGCTTCATACAAAAGTATAATGTATTTTGTTGGGTGTATCGAACTTTAAAAATACAAAAAGGATTAATGAGATGAATACAGAAGGAAATACTGACAGTGAGGCTTGCAGAATACAAGAAATTGGCCAAAAACAAAAAAACAAATCTCTTTTCAGCAAAGCTGATCTATTAGTGTGTTCTGTAACTGTACTTTTCCTGTTGGGTGACTGGAATTTAAATTGAGCGGATAAGAAAAGCATGAGGAGGGCCTAAAAAAATGTAAGAAACTGCCATTTATAATGGCGTAATACATGTCAGAAGCAGGGAAAGTATGGTGTATCGTTTGGTCACTGAAAGCTATCAGATGTAACTGAACACCGTTCCATGCCATACAATGACCAAAATAGACACCATAAATTTCCACGTTCCACAAAGTAGTCTTGCAACAACATAAAAAGAATAATTTTGAATTGATTTTTACCTTATTTTACAATGTTCTAAGCCATAAACCTTTTAACTTTTAGAGGTATTTTTTAAAAAAAAAAGCCCATCTAGGGACAAGTGCTGCGAATTAGCTGTTGCTATTGCACTATGACATAAACATGGGACTGCTGTTTTGTTCAGTTTGTCTATGTCGCTGTATGTCTGTCCCTACCAAATAAACCAATTAAATTAAAATTAAACCAGCAACCTTTTATCCACATGCATGGGAAAAGTGGTGATATATGGCCCTCATGGCTTTCCATTGAGCCCACCTAACTCGGCATGTGTGTGAGTGTCGGTGACACAAAATAGAAACGTGTTTTCGTCGAGCTTTTCTCAACTCTGAGAGGTGTGGTTTTGATGGTGGGGTGGGGCGACCCCTCTTATATTGGCAGGGAAAAAGTTGGCCTAGACATCCGCTATCTGGGCTGGGTTAAAAATGCTTGAAGTCTCTACCTGCAGTACAGACAGTTGGAACTTGGTGGTTTGCCCAGTGACATGGCTTACAACTTTTCTTCTTTTGGAAAACTCAGCTTCTTCTAACAATGTTTATCAGAAATGTTTTTAAAAATGATAAATATCAAGAAGAAGAATCAGTGAACTGACCTTAGCTCCAGCTGCATAACCCACTGGTTGAGGGGCAATGTTGGACTGACTTGGCTCTCCAGTGACCGTTGCCATCCCAAAAACCTCCTGGAAGGCCTCTCTTACAGCTTGCACGCTCATGTCCTTATCAGAAGCCACTACAATGTCAATGTCTCCACCCGACTCTGAGGGCAGCAACATAGAAGAATTAACGAAGACCTTCAAATGTTTGGTCACCTAACCAGGTGACCAAAGGACGAAATGTGAGAAGCTTAACCTACTGATGTATGGTGCCATGCCAGGGTCCAGAGTAGTGATCATGGACTCTACTGAGTGTTTGGTTTTATTTAGGACGTTCCTTACCACAGGATTACCTGCTACTCCCTAAAGAGACACACAGGGAACACACACGGACAAGACAACCATAGTTAGCATTTAGCTTCAATACTGTAGTTTTACATAATTTTCTTTTGTATTTTACTGAATTACAGAGTGCTTGACCAAATTGTGTCAAATGGCAAAACAATAAATTGATTTATCTCACAGCACCTTACTGGTTCACTTCACACAGTATTTATAAATTCTGTGTGAGACCATTTGTATTATATTATAGTTATTGTTTATTATGAGACCTAGACTCTGGACAGTGAGGATGACTTTGCAGCATTATGTAAAATTAACTTTTTTGAGCTTTAGATTATGTTACTAAAAACATGCATGAAGTGTTGCCTTGATTCTGTCATGCATGTTCAAAAAATCCTTTCATTTAAAACCAGGCCTGGTGGCATGGGCGGGTATTTAGGGGCATTGCTCACAGAGTCAGTTGTGCACCCACCCCCAACCCTCCCCAACTGGAAGCTTTTTTCTCCCTTTCTACCAGGAGAGAGCAACTTTTTATCATTCCTATCTCGATTTGATACATTAGGGGCTGCCGCACTTCCCGTATCTGTGCCCTCTGTACCTCTTTTTCAGCTGCTACAGCTGTTTAATCCACTGTTAACAAGTCATAAGATGTTTTTCCAAGCCACCTTTAAACACAACATGAGTGCCAAGATGCTCACACCAGTTTTACACCAGTGCAGCAGCAATGAAGACATGCTGCTGCTATGCAGGGACAAGTTTGCATAGCTCACCCCCAGCTAACCAAGTGAGCTGATTAATGCTGTTGGATGCATGTAATGTTAGCTAAATGATGTTTAGCTAATGCCAATAAGTCACATTAAGCTTATTAACAAGAATAGGCTACTAATTTTGTTGCCATCTGTGTTCAAAAGTGGGTAGTGCTGGTTACACTTAGTTGAGTAATGTTTTAGAAAAAAAAAGTTACTTAGAGCAGATTTATTGCACTGTATTTTTTTTCTTTTGAGTAATATTTCTACTCTCGAGTAGATTGATTTGGCACTTAAATAGATTTCTTTGAAAAAGATTTCAGAGACTGGAGACATTAGATTCTTAGATTTCTGCAACATATGACCTAATGTTTATGCAAATCTGAGCATAATTGCTCAACATTTTATGTCACTGTTTACATCCTTATTATTTTGCAATAATAAACATGGTTATTTTATTTGAAAGGTTAAATAAAGGTTTGTTTGTGCATTTATATTAAAGTAATAGCTTGTTTACTCTGCGCATTCTACTCCCCTATCCCCCCCAAAAATAAACCAGTGTACCCCCCTGCTAAACTCCTCTGGAGCCGGGGCTTTTTAAAACATCTGGGTGGACCGCCTTAGAGAAGCATCTCCTTTTCTGAGCTGCAGTTTCCAAGCTTTGGAGCTTCCACCTTCTCCTCCTCCACCACTCCTCCACTGAGCTCCGGCAGACTGCCGAGCAGCAATTAGCAAACAGCTGGTGGAACTGCGTATCTGCTGAGCTCATTATAGAAGCTACTACTCAGTGCAACACCAGTGGAAATGTTGATAAAGGATTAATAGAGGAGCAATGTTGTGATGACTTCCAAAAGAGAGTTTCAGAAAGAGCAGGAGTTTTTAAACAGACAAAGCCAAATTTCAAGGCGTTAAATAAGGAAGTAATATTTATTTTAGTTTTCTTGGACAATTTTTTTACTGCTCAAATAACTTGTCAATGTGTATGTTTTATGTGTATGACAAAGTTGATACTGGTAATGTTTCTATTGGTACTTTCAGGTCAAATTGTAAGGCATGGGGCATGCTGTGGTGGCGCAGGGGGTTAGCACGCCCCACATTTGGAGGCCTTAGTCCTCGACGCGGACGTCGCGGGTTCGACTCCCGGTCCCGACGACCTTTGCCGCATGTCTTCCCCCCCTCTCCTCGCCCTCTTTCCTGTCTGCCTACTGTCGAAAAATTACGAGCCACTAGCGACGCAAAAACTCTTCGGAGAAAAAAATAGAAAAATAAATAAATTAATTAAAAAAATTGTACGGCATAAGATTTTAATTTCTGTTTCACATTCTCAAAAAGAAGTCTAAACGTAATTTAAAGCCACATGTGATTGCGGAGCTGTTACCTTTAAAAAACCCCAGATCCCTTTTGGGGAAGTGGTGTCTTCAGACACTCTAGGGTCCTCATCCTCCTCTGGGAAAGTAATTGGAGATCCAGTATTTAGTCCTCCTGTCACTGCTGAATGCTTATAGATGGTGTTAGAAACAACACCTAGACAAATAAAACAGCAGACATTCAATTAAGAAAGACAATTAGAAAAGTTAAAATATACCTATGTAAGAGATATATTTATTTTTAATAAGTCTTTATTTAACAAGTTAAAAACCTATTGAGTTCAAGACCACAAGCATGTGTTGGCCAAGAGGCGGCAGTACACTTAGTGGACAAGCCAAAGGAACCATAACAAAAAAATAGAAATAGTGCAAAAAAGTGCAGTAGTCATTACAGAAGCAATCTAAAATTTATAAAGAAGTTAAGATTTAAAACATAGGCACTGATGTTAGGATTTCCATTGTTGGTGGAAAGCACTGAACGAAGTTCTGACAGTTCCAGTTGAGACTGTAAGGCTTTTTAAGTAGAGAGGGCAGAGAAATTGAAAGTTTTCATCTTTTTGCTATTTTCACACGAGGAATATAGAGATACAACTGTCAGAGCGTCAGACAGAAAGGCTTTCGGTTCACTGACAGAAATTGCATAAATAAATAGGAACTAGGCCAATGAGAGCCTTGTTCAACAGAGCAACCCAGTACGCACCTTTCATTTAAGGAATGAATTTCATTTACATTTGCATCTCAAAAAGTGGAATATTGTGAAAAATTTTCTATTTTCATAAAGTTAAACTCAAATTACAGTATATAGTCATCACAGAGTGAACTATCTCAAGCATTTATTTTTGTAATAATGATGGCTTACAGAGTACAAAAAACCTTAAATTTAGTGTCATGGCTAAATTTTGAGTTTAGCCATGACATTTTAATGCATCATAATTAATTTTAAAAAAGTAACATCAGAGTAGTTTCAGAGGTTCTTGATGCACTAAAAATAAAAAATCCTGGGGCGTGCCGTGGTGGTGTAGCGGTTAGCGCAACCCGTATTTGGAGGCCTTGAGTCCCCGACGCAGCCGTCGTGGGTTCGATTCCCGGACCTGACGACATTTGCCGCATGTCATCCCCCCTCTCCTTCCCCGTTTCCTGTCAGTCTACTGTCATATAAGGGACACTAGAGCCCACAAAAGACCCCTGGGAGGGGTAAAAAATAAATAAATAAATAAATAAATAATCCTAAACCCCAAGGCTCTGACTTGGGGTCCCTTCTCTTTTCTCTTCTCTTGGCACTAAATTCAAAGGCATAAGAACTTCTGCTCTTGACACCACTTTGTTAAAAATGTAAATTCTGTTGCGACACCTCCAGGCACTGCAACCATCTTCTGATGTCTATTTATTTCTCATTTTGTACTATTTATTTCTTTATCTTTGTATATTATGTATATACACATAACCTGCATCTTAACTCGAGTCGAGCAAATCTCAATCTCGTTGTAATCTGTTGATGACAATGACAAATAAATCGTATCTTATCTTATCATCTGCATTCTTCCCCTTGGCAATATATTCTGTAAATTTGACGTTTATCTTCACTGTTATACTGATGACACCCAGCTCTAAATCACCACTAAACCTTTGTCTGCTCTTCCGCCTACCTCCCTCATGGATCTTAACAAGCTTCGCCCACAACCGATTCACATGACCACAAGTCTCACAAACAAAGCCTCGCGGTGAGTTGTTTCTATGTAAACATGACTCGATTAGTGCATCATTTCTACCGGATTTTCACAATATATCAGCTACTGCAATGGACAAAGGAACTAACAAGTTCATGTCATCATCTGGGAGGAGGTTACTGGTTTCTCAGTCAAGCTGGTTGCAAACCTGAGGCCAGCAGGTGTCAGTCAGTTATGGTAGATCTGAAATTTGGTTTGATGACCTCAATATGAGAAGCTACAGACTGATAGGAGGAACCAAAGAGCTCTGTAAAGGTAAAGGCAAATCTTCTGAAGTTGGGGTATAATTAATTTAATTTCACATAATTACCACGGTAGAAGCCATTTGTTTGTTAAAATTTTATGAAATATATTTGTTCTATTTGATGTTTGTTGTGCATGACGTATACTCACAAACGAACGAGGTAATTAGTCCAACGTTTAGAAACTACAGCGGCTGTAATGCGCCACAGCAAAAGGAAACAAAGATAAAATAACCCGAACAGGACATCAACTCAAAACCACTCGTACCTTTTTACTCTCTCTCGATCTTTGTAGTTTAAGCACACCTGTTACCGTGGCAATCGCCTGTGCCCCGCAAGACGAGCAAAGATTACGTTAAAAACATAGCATTCAGTCCGTTACGAGTTTCCAGGCTCGATATTTATTTCTCGATTATTAATCAGCGCTTCCCTGAACACAGCGATGGTTGATTGACTAGCTGTACTTGATGCTAACGTGGCTAACACGAGTAACAGTTTAGTCCAAAGCCTTTTCTGCTAAAATAAAAACTTTAGTGTATGTCAGATACAGTACACATTGCATATTGATCTGTTTAGCTAATGTAAGACAGGCTTCAAGGTGTAGCATAATGGTAGTATCAGTACTGCCATTATGCTACACGGTACTGCCATGTACTTAGCTAACGGGAAGCATGTGTTTGTGAGACGGCCACGCACATGGTAGCCGCGCTACATCGTAGAATGGGCATCGGCCAATGAAAAGCGGCCCCTGTGGTAAGGTCCATAGCTTGTATCTCTGACATAAAACCTGGTTCACTCTAAACTCAGCACCAAAACTGAGATTCTCATCATTGGTACCAAATCCACCCCATCTGATAGTGATAGTTTTTCTTTCACTCTTGATAATTTTACCTCAGGTTAATAGTCTAGGTGTCATCCTTGACAGCACGCCATCCTTCAAATTCTACATTAATCACATCACCAGGTCTGCCTACTTCCACCTACATAATATTAACTGCCTCAATCCTCTTTCTCCATTTACCTGTTGTCCCATCTGCCCATTTCACTGCTATGGGTCATAGAGCATTCAGCTGCACTGCCCCTTGAATTCATAACCATCCCAACTTATAAATATTGATTCACTCCATTTCCAATTACAACTGAAAACATTTGCTTAAACAACTTTTTCTATCTGACCCCTTTTGATCCATTAAATTAATTTAACTAGTTTACTGCTGTATCTTTTAATTGATTTGATGTATTTTGTGTGGTATTTTTGAGTGTCCAAAAAAGGTGTCCATATGTAAAATTTGTAGTAGAATACACACAGCTTTTTCAATAACTTTGCTGATGAATGGGAGGTTGGAGATCGGCCTGTAATTCTGCATTAGTGATTTGTTCAGATTGTTCTTTTTTATAAGTGGTTTGATTACTTCTGTTTTCAAAGCCTGGGGGAAAACGCCTGATGAGAGCGATGAGTTTACTATTTGGATCAGGTCAGTAGCAACGACAGGCAGGACTTTCTTAAGGAAATGTGTGGGTAAAACATCCAGACAGCAGGAACTTGAGCTTAGTTGACTTATAAGTTCCTGTAGGGTTTTATAATTAAGTAGTTGAAATTGGGTCATTTTTCCTGTATTTGTTTTGTTTGGGCACAGCTTTATAGTGGCTTTATAGTGAATGTACAGATGAATGTGAATGTACAGATTAATCCTCTGATTTTTTTAATTTGCTCTGAAAAGAAGCTTTTGCTTTTCAATCAAGAAAACATCATTACAGTCCTTGAATATTCAGATCAATGGAGACCCTATAGAGCAAGTATCACAAGAAAAATATTTAGGAATTATTCTGGATGCTCAGTTAAATTTTAGGAGCCATGTTGATAAAATCAGCAAAACTGTTAGATCAAATATAAACTGTTTTAAAATTGTTAGAAATTGTTTAACTCTTCAAGATAGATAAGAGATAAGATAAGATAAATCTTTATTGTCATTGTCACAAGGACAACGAAATTCAAAGGGTGCCATCAGTCGGTGTACATGCCCAAAAACAAAAAATAACTGTCTCACAATTCACACACAACGCAAGAATCAACACAACGCACTCTGTGTGTGATTGATTTGTTGATTTGTGAAACATCACTGTGCAGAGATGCTTTTTAACTCAATGATCCTTTCACATTTTCCCTATGGAGCTACTGTCTGGTCTCAGACTAGTCAAACTATACTCAAACCATTAGCAAGACTCTATAATCGGTCTTTGAAAGTTTTATATCAAAAGCCAATCAGATTCCATCATTGTCACATTTTGGCTAAATTCGGCATTTTTGACTTTTCTGATTTTATAAATTATAATCTTTTAAAATTGATTTTTAAGTGTTTAAATGGATATGCACCTAAATCATTAAGTGATTGCATAAATAGACTGCAGGGCAACAGCAGATCTACTAGAGCAGCTTCAAATGGAAATTGTAAGGTTCCCTTTCGAAGAACCACTTTTGCTCAAAGTGCTTTGTCCATGAGAGGATCTGCAGTTTGGAACTCACTTCCTGTTGATTTAAAGTCTGTAACCAGTTTCAGTATGTTTAAGAAGCAAACAAAACTCTGGTTGTGTCAAAAACAGAACTGTACCCACTTTTGATGTTTCATGTTTCACTGTTTGTTCGATTATTACTTTAACTTTTAGAGGTATTTTTTTAAAAAAAAAGCCCATCTAGGGACAAGTGCTGCGAATTAGCTGTTGCTATTGCACTATGACGTAAACATGGGACTGCTGTTTTGTTCAGTTTATCTATGTCGCTGTATGTCTGTCCCTACCAAATAAACCAATTAAATTAAATTAAATTAAGCTGGAAAACTGGTTGCAGGCGGCAATACATTGGAATTCAGGCGGTAACGTCACAGGAGGGTTTGTGATTCTGTCAACTGTTGCAAATAAAGCTCGAGCATTGTTAATGTTTTTGTTTATGACATCTGCAAAGAAAGCCTCTCTTGCATGTTTTAGTGTTAAATGATAGTTACGTATTCTTTCTTTATAGATGTCACAATGAACGTGAAGTTGAGTTTTACGCCATTTTCGTTCTGCCCTAAGGCAGAGTTGTCTTGCAGATCTAACTGTTTGTGCATTTCTCCATGGAGAAATGCCAGACACAACCTTCATTTTAATTGGAGCAATGGAATCAATAATATCTGAAACTTTAGACTGAAAATCATTTACCAACTTATCTACGTTAATACAGCTTAAGGGTGAGGAAGAAGAATAGATTTGATTAAAAGTTTATTAAGGAGGAAATTTATTAGGTTAGCTTAAATTTTGGAAAAAAGCATGGCTCTCTTTTCCTCCTGTTAGCCCGGGTCCCGAGCGTATGTCGTCACGGCCGGCAAGAAGACGGCGAGGCACAATGACGTCACAGACATACAGAGTTTAATTCAATAGAAAACACTGTATGAATTTAACAAGAAACTTCAGAGTACACAGAAGTACATTCTTTACCTGAGACAAAAGAATTAAAAGAAAAAGAACAAAGGCGCCTTTGGAGACAGCTGATGCTTAAAAGCAAAACAGGGCAGTTGTCTGGATTCTTATTATTGAGCATTCCCTTTTCTAGTGAAGGCGTTTCTCTTTGTTAATATATGCAAATAGGGCGTACCTCTGTTTTGACCAACCAAGAGCTATCTTGGAAAAAACTTAGACCTTCCCCTGAGTTTTAATGACAAATATCAAGAGTCATTTTAGTTATTAAAGTTATAAGCTATTTTCACAAAACCTATCTTGCTCCTCTGCAGTCAGCTTCTCCAAAGATTTGAATCTTTACCTTATCACAAACAATAATTTTTTTCAACCTGTAAAACATAACATTCAAACCATTCCCTTTTGATTCTGATATTGTCATAATTAGTACATTTTCAAATACATTCCATTTACTAGATTAGTACTTGTAACTTGAGTAATATACTTTAATCTAACACACTATTGCTATCAATATTTAAAAGGTGTATCAGAAATTAAACCTAAGTGTTTCCAAGATTCCTAAGTTGTGATCAACTCCAGATGCAACTCTGAGCTCCTGGGAAACCCCCGACCTCTGACCTGTGAGCCGGGGAAGATATTCTTTATGGCCTACTAATTTAAAGCCTTTCAAGAGCATAGTGTTTTATGGCTGCTCTAAGTTACAGCCTTGCCAGGAGAATGTTTATCTCTGAACTCCTACCTTGCATCAGCTTGTCCAAATAGGAATGTTGATCTACTTAAACGCACATGGCATTAGCTTAACTATTTTAAACAATCAAAAATAGCCATATTTCCTTAACAAGTTCCTGCTGTGTTTTCAGTGAGAGAACGTTTTGTGATGGTTGCTGTTTGTATAAGTGGGTTAAAAGATAAAGAACTTTCAAAGATAACAGCGAAGTGATCTGACAGGGCAACATCAATTACAGAGACAGTAAAAATATTAGAGACAATATTCACACCCTTACTGATAACCAGATCCAGTGTGTGTCCTTGAGTGTGTGTTGCTTGTTTGACATGTAGTGTTAGACTAAAAGTCTCTAAAATATTAGCGAGCTTTTTTGCCTGACATCCCTGGTCTGTGTGTAGGCTGTGGGGAACAATGTGGCGACTAATGTAGTCTTCAAACAAGCACTTTTGCTACAGGTCAAGAAATGCATACAGGTCAATGTACTTTGTGAAATAGTTCATTACAACAAACATGTATCTGTTTCCATGAGCAGTGACAGGCAATTTTGAGAAATTCATTGCTATTTCTATCAAAACGGCTTTGAGGCAACATGTTTTAAAGGGACCTGCTGATGAGGCATTTGCTACTGGCATGTCTCATACACCACACATTGCAAACACCACATAGTTATGTTTCGAGCCATGTATAGCCAGTAGCATCTGGCTTGAGCAGATTGTAAAGTTGTTACTACATCAAAATGTCCAACAAGGGAATGGCTATGTAGCCCCCTGTACACTTACGTTTGGAGATCACTTGGGATAAAAATCTGTATAACAGGATCACCAGGGCAATGCCAAACCTGCCCACAGAGAAGAGCTGTGCTACCAATAAGTTTTGGAAACTTCGTCTAAAACTGCCTGTGCTCAGGAGAATGCTCAGTGTGGATTGAATTTTTTTCTTTTTCAAACCTTCATTTCTGCCTTTCAGGGAGGAACATAGCTTTGTTTGGACAATTGCTCCTTCTTGCTTAGGACATTGTGTAGTTTGATTTTGGGAATATTTTTCCATACATTGTTACTTTCTTATGATGTGCATAAGAACCATAGCAACAGATTGGTTTATAACAAGGAGCAGCTGATTAAAATTGAGGAAATACCACAACTGAAGCCATAACTCTTAGAAAAGTTGAAAAGGAGGCATTGTGGATGCAGAGAGGAGAGAGAAGAGAAGGAAGTTCAAACAATCTTGTGGCAGACAAACTTTTATATTTCGCACCAGAATGTAGCAAAGGGTTTCCCCCAGAAAACTTGCTAAGCCTGGTGGTCGGGGAACCGAGGCGACCCACCTGTGGTCCACCATGTTTTTGTATTAAAAGATGTTAAGTAGACAGGAAAAGTAAAAATATTACTGGATAATTATATGTTACGGGAAGACATCACCAGTGAAACGCTATTTAAACCCACAAATAGTCTTAAAAACAACTAATCAAAAAATACAATTAAAATGAATAGCAAATATTTGCACTTCTGTTTAATAGAAATTAAGTCAGAGGCTCCATGATAATGGAGATAAATGATAATATTTTAACAAAGACCACAGATACATAAGTTTAATATTTGTTTATTGGAATTATCAATGCTGCTCAATTTAATTTCAGCATAAATAAATTAAATGATTTAAAATGATTTAACATTTAAATTTAAGATGTTAAGGAGCTGGCAAGTTTACTTTATAAAAGTTCAAAGGACAATCTTAATAGTTATACTGTTTTCTTACCATAGCAACAATTTGATACTATGATTTTAATCTTTGAGTTTGAGCTCTGTTTGCTCACAAATACAAATTAGTAAACTGCATTTATAACTTATTGCTTTTTAGGTTGGGAAAGCATTTGATATGGTTTGATCCATTGTGTAACCGGAAAAATTGTACTAAAAATAATAAGATAATATAAAACCAGCGTGAAGCGTGACTCTGAGGAGAGCGTGAAAGCTCCTCACCGGCTGAACCTGCATGGTTACCTCTGGTTAGCTCTGGCCACTGGTTCGTTAACCACCAACGCTCCGGCCATCCGGGAACACATACATAAATTTTACAGGGAAGACAGAGCAACACGCTGAGCAGCGTGTTGAGATGTAAAGGCCGCATCAGTTTTTGTTCACAAATATAAATCATTCTCACTGCTTACTCAACGCACTTCTTCAAGTTATTCCTGTTTTTCAATCAATCAATCAAACTTTTATTTGTATAGCACATTTCAGCAGCAAGGCATTTCAAAATGCTTTACATCATATCAAACACAAAAACACAATGCAACATAGAATCAACAATCAAAACACGACATTAAGTCAGGTTCCATCAATATATTTGTAATTGATTACGTTTCAAATACAATTCTAAACAGGTGGGTTTTTAGTCGAGTTTGCATCCATAAAAGGTTTACCTGTTACACTTCTACTGTGTTATATGGAACAAAATACCTATTGCTATTTTTATTTCACTCACGCTCACAATCACACAGTTTAAAACAATGTAGACAGCATTTTAATGGGCTTCTGGCACAAGGCTCCGTACACCTCTTTCACGGAATTTCAAGCAGGGACTCCGCCGTCCCTCACGGATTTTTGTGCAATTCTATGGTACCTGTTAGTGTCTAGAATTTACAGGGTTTGTGTTAAGCGCAGTGACCCTCAGTCACTCGCAGTTCACATAGAGCTGAGTAACCAGAGCTAATGTGGTTCATTTTAAACTCTTAACATTTATGTTCTTCAAAGGAACATACCGTAATAATTCCTCACTGGGGGTTGATGTAAATATCCCTACAGGTCAGCTTGTATCCAATTTGAGAGAAAGGAGGCGAGCGGGATCCGCACTGAGATAACTTCAGAGACAGAACAGCAGCAGCTTGGGACGCAATGTGCAGAGGTGAGTGCTGTGTGATTGGTCCGATACCAACTTTAAATGCATAAACTATAAACCTATAAATCTTTTAGAAATAAATCTGCTCCGCAAGTGAAACTCTGAGAACACCGGAGACACTTGCAATTGGGCTTTAAGATAAAAAAAAGTTAAGCAATTTATATTTTTTTCCGCCCCAACTAGGCCTGTCGCGATAAACGATAAATCGATTAATCGTACGATAAATTAAAACTATCGACGTCATTTCAATTATCGGCATTATCGTCTCTTCCGACCTTTTTCTCTTTCTGTTAATGACACCGAATGAAAAAAGGCTCAACTCCGGTGCTCTCCACTGACCCTCCCTTCCTCATTTCCTTAGTGTAAAGCCCAGCGCACACGACACGATCTTAGAGCTGTCGGCCGATTGTCGGCCCATTTTCAAAACCTGACAGACCACACATTAGCCGACAGAAATCCTTGGTATAACGGTTTGATCGGGTTTGTTCCTGCCGTGTGGTGTCCAACAATGGGCACAAAATAATGGCTACAAGTCCAGTGAACTAATTTTAAAACCAGGTATTAATCAATGCATTACTACAATCTACCTGCAATGCATGTGGCTAGTGTCAGCGTAAAGTCCTGACTGAATGAAAATCATTATAACCTATTTACGTCACGTTAACGAAGAACAGCTGAAAAGTTACCGGGTTTATCAACTGCGGTAGCAATTTCGCTCCAACTCCTCCTCTTGTCATTTCTATATTCTTTGCATGTTGAATAAACATTAATGTTGTTTCGCGGGTTGCACCGTGTCAGCTGTTTGGGATTCCCCGACATAATTTCCCCTCAGAAAACACTGAGGAGAATCCGCGCTTTCTGATTGGCTGCCTGTCACATTCAACAGGCTGAGTTAAGCTCCCAGTCGGGGAAAAACCCCTGATTTAGATCGGAGCGGCAAGGAGGATCTACCGTAACACACCACACAACCTTAGGAAGACCAAAGGTCTAAGATTGTTGTATGGGGAAAAATAGGAGCAAAAAATCATGTAGTGTGAACTATTGCATCAGGTAGTCGATGTGCCCATCTTCTCTATTTAAATTTAATTATTACTGAAGGGCAACATAGTATACAGACTTCATAATCTGCACTCTTTTGGTTGAATGCAGTATTTATTTCCACTTTGGCTTTATGTTGTTTAGTTTTTATCAAGTACATTTTTTGTTAATGGAGACTGAGAATCCATTTTGTTTTTGGTTGTTTTGTTTATTTTGGTTGTTTTGTTTTGTTTATCAGCTCCAGTGTTAAATATTCTTTTGAAAATAAAGTGTATCTATCTTTGGCAGGAAATCACATGAATTATTACGTCATTTCTATTAAATCAGTGTAAAAAGGTCTTCAGACAATATTATCGTTTATCGCAATAATTTTTTGAGACAATTAATCGCTCAGCAAAATTTGCTATCGTGACAGGCCTAGCCCCAACTGTTAATATTTCTAAAAATAAAATCAAGCAATGTTTAGCTTGGCGGGGGGTCTAGTAAAGCATGGCGGGCTGCCAGACTTATAATACACTGGGGAAAACCTCTTATTGGAAAGGGAGAGAGAAGGAGCCGAAAAGGAAAACGGTAGTCCCAGGGATCCTCCGATTAGACGTTTTACTACCAATACCAATTACCCATGAGGACTGATCACTACCGATCACCAATACAGATCACCTGGATTGGCTGTTAATTTTTCGCTTTAGGTATAAAAGCTACTGTGAGATCTAGCAAAATGGAAAAGTGATCTGGCAATAAAATCACCTAATTCAGTCAAAAACACCCAAAACAAAAACAAGCAAAATGTTACACATATGATTTTTTCCCTCATCTACACTCATGATATTTTTTGTCATCTAACAAAAGGGCAGTACCTTCCATGATGGCTGCAGCTTCAGGCACCTGTCTACCCATGTCTTATGTTACATTTAGTCTTGTTTTTGTTCTTTGGATGGGCTGTGTTGCTTTTGTACAATGACAATAATGCTGATTCTGAATTAAAAGACACTTGCTTTCATGACATTATCTGAGTGACTTTCTATGACCCTACAGTTATAGTCTTTCAATGTCCTTACAATAAGGGATCATTTTTCCAATTCTCACCCTAAAAACCTTTCAATCAATCAATCGCTTTATTTTGGTAAATTGTCCACATTAAACACAGGAAACAACAAAAGAAAAGAAAAAAACAACAATAAACAAACCCACAATTTACCAAAAAAGGAATAGGCTGAAGCAAAGCTTATTTTTGCCTACCCTGTGTTTATACCTAACAACCCACCAGGATATCTTCACAATACATATATAAATCTATATAACAGCGTAAGATTTGATAATTTTACATTTTAAAGCTCTTTTAAAGTTCATCAAGAAAGGACTTAACTTAAAATCATCTTTCAAGTCATTCCACAGCTTCACACCAATAACTGAAACATCTAGACTTTATCTGGCTCTTCTCTTATGCACATTCAAATATAAATAAATCTAGCAAACTATATTTATTTTCTCTTAGCTTAAATCATTTATGACTACCAGAAGGAAGACTGGTAGTTCAATGCTTTATACATTATTTCCAGTATTTTTATATAAACATTATCCTTAAATTTTAATGTTTTACTTTTAATAAAGAGTTTACAATATCCCACCTTATTAATAAGCCTTATAGCTTTTTTTGCAACTTAATTAATATATCAATGGTTGTCTTACTTGCATTTCCCCAGATTTCTGAGCAATAAGACAAATAAGGCATAACCAAAGAGGAATATATAATATGAAAGCCTTTAACATTTATTGAATCAACCATTAATCATCATAAATGATGTATGTGAGAATGTGGCTGTTCTTATTTTTTTTTCTTTTGCCAGTTGTTTGTTGATTCTTGCGTTGTGTGTGAATTGTGAGACAGTTATTTTTTGTTTTTGGGCATGTGCACCGACTGATGGCACCCTTTGAATTTCGTTGTCCTTGTGACAATGACAATATAGATTGATCTTATCTTATCTTATTTCTCTTATCTTATCTTTTATTTTAAACAATATTCGGTAACACTTTATTTGACGGTTGCGAATAAGACCGTCATGACACTGTCATAAACATGACATAACACCTGTCATGAACTGAGTAAGTCTTCATGAACATTTATGACTACTGTCGTAAAGTGTCAAATCATGACACTTTTAATACAAAGTTGATATTATTCAAAATGTCTTTGTTATGACAACTTGTCATTAACCAAGAAATTATGTTCTGATATAAATTTGTTATAAAAATATTACAGATTAAACTTTAAAAATTTAGCTTTATGTTATTAAAGGGTTATAACATATTATGTTATGATTTTTTTCATAGTGTTTATAAACCACCACCAAATGAACCTTGCTAAGCTAGAAATCCAGGGTTAGATGTCTTCTGCAGCTCCTCAGGCCAGAATGACTCTCTACTGTTTTGGATTTGTTATCCCTACCTTGGTATAAAACTGTTATTTTGCCTGCCGGTTGTCAGAGCCAACTTTGAGCCATCTCGGCGTACACACAGAACCTACTCTGAGAGTTATTTGGAGCTTTAATCTGACCTGTTCATGAGTTTTTGAGCTTGTGACTCACATATCATGCTCATGGTATTAAATAAACTTGTCCGTGATTTTCACCTAATAGTGCTTGGCAATTAATGTTTTTCCACAACACTGGAAAAATCTTAATCAATTCAAATTCTTGATTGTTAAACACTAATAACAATGAACTGTTCCTACCTGGCAGTGGAGAAGCATTAGAGAATGTAGGCATCAAGGGCGTCTGTGGTGTTCGTCCAGCATGACCCCGTGTTATGTCGTATCCAGCACTTGTAGAGAACCCTGTCATGGGTGGGTGTACAGGAGAGGCAGCTATACCAGCTGCTGAGAGTGGACTAACAGAAGAAGGTAGAGGAGGCAAAGGGGGGGAATCCACAGGAAGGAAGGTAGAACTGGTAGGGAAAGGTAAGACAAGAGTTGACGAGGGAGGCAACTGGGAGAGAATTGAACATGGCGTAGTCAAAGAGCTACTGAAGTGAGGAAGGGAATCAATGGATGGAGGAGGGTTAGAGACGGAAGTTGAACAATTTGTGATAGAGCTGGTTCCAGAGAGAGAACGCTGACTTGACAGACCTGAAACAAAGAGGACAAAAATCAGATCTCTTTTCCTCTCTGCTTAACATATACAAAAGTTTTTTTGAGAGCCAGAGAAAGGCTGGCGCAGTGCATGAAGGATTGAGAATTTATAGATTCTATATTATGAATCCAAAGGCGTCTTAGCATGTTAGTTATGTGTCATCCTTTGCACAATACATTTTTAGCTGCAATTGACGCACTGAGGCTAACAGTTCTTTCATTAAAGTGAAGCATTAAAGTGTACTGAAAACCATGCCATCATGCTGCCAGGTCAACAACCTGGCATGTGAAATTACTCCTAACTCATGTGTCCAAGGCATCAGTGTAGAGCCTAAATCATGTCAGCTGAAGAGCTTGGTATGCGTAAATATTTATTTTTACAGTAAAAGGCTGCTAATAACCAATAGTGTCACATACTGTAAAAATTATTGTCATGGTTTGATAAGCTTTAAATTGAGACAAATTTAATCATTCATTTGATTAGATTTTTTTTTATTTAAGTCTTTAAAATACCAAACTTGTGAAATAATTAAGAAAATAATTTCCTTAAAATTTTTATTGTTAATTTCTTTTCCCAAAAGAGCAATGTGTTGATGTTTTTACCATTTAGTTTTACTGATCATAATACACTGCCTGGCCAAAAAAAAAGTCGCCACCTGGATTTAACTAAGCAAATAGGTACTGTAGTGGCACTCTGCGTCCCAAAAGTTCGTTGTACCACCTTTGCAGTTTGTCTAACAATCAATATTTGAATCACTCGACTGAAACCAAGTCTTCTTTTATGATGTTTACTTAAAGAACTCCAAAAGTACACTTACAGAAGAAATGAAAGGCTCTGTACATATCGGTCAAAAAATTGTGTTGCTTCCACCGCATCCAACTGCAATCTGACCTCAAACGTGCATACGGGCAATATTAATGTTATGCATTACGTAGTGGAAGCCAAAATTACTTTTCACAGTAAAAGTATCCCTTTATATTAACTAAGTTATACATTCTAGAAAATATACTCATCATGAATTTCTTAAAATTAAATTAAGCATATTTATACATTTTTAATCTAAATTATTATTCTATATGAATTCCCCATTAACTGGCTCTTACATTACCCGGCCCCTAATTGGTTAGGCTGGAAAACGAAGCAATTATAAACTTAAAACACCAAGAGTCAAAATCCTTAAAAAAAATGTCCACATATCAACTTGTCTTCTTCATTAGTCCTCTGGCGTAGCTTCCTGAAGCAGGCATAGCTTGTTCACAGGTCGCTCCAGCGTGCTGGTATTGGTCTTCAACTTCACTCTTCTCACTGCTCCACTTGAGTCTGGCAGTGTTTCAACTACTCTTCCCATGACCCAGGAGTTGCAGGGGGAGGAACTGTCCACCAAAAGCACTACATCGCCTGGCATGAAGTTTCTTCTAGGCTTCAGCCATTTCTGTCGCTCCTGAAGAAGTGGAAGATCCAACGAGCGTGTCCAACGAGCCCAGAATAAGTCTGCGAGATATTGGACTTGCTTCCACCTTCTTCTGGTGTAGATGTCATCTTCGCTGAAGACGCCGCCTGGAGGCAGGGTTGGTTGAGCCTTCAGAAGTAGCAAATGGTTTGGGGTTAAAGGCTCAAGGTCATTGGCATCATCTGAAACACTTGTGAGCGGCCTACCATTGATTATACTCTCGACTTCACACATTACTGTATGTAGACCGTCGTCGTTCACTGACTGATCTTTCAGTAGGGAATTGAGAATTCTTCGTGCAGTGCGAATTTGCCTTTCCCAAACCCCACCTTGATGAGAGGCAGCTGGGCTGTTGAATATCCACTTTATCCCCTTTGGTTGTAGGACTCTCTCAATTCTTTCATAATCCAACTGTTGGATGGCTTCCCTTAGCTCTTGTTCAGCCGCCACAAAATTTGTGCCATTGTCTGACCTCATGGTGGTAACTTGACCTCTCCTACATACAAAACGGCGGATGGCGTTTATGCAGGAGTCCGTATCAAGGCTGTCAGCAATTTCAATGTGCACAGCTCGGAGAGTGAGACACGTGAACATTACCCCGTATCTCTTGACAGTACCCCGGCCCCGTTTAACCTCAAACGGGCCGAAGTAATCAACGCCAGTGTTTGTGAAAGGAGGTTGGTCTGGAAGGAGGCGATCTTCAGGCAAGCTTGCCATCTTTTGCTCACCAACCTTGCCAGTCATCCGACGGCACACCATGCATTGACCGATGATCTTCCTGATTGCAGAATTGGCTTGTGGAATCCAATATTTCTGTCTTATTTGTGCCAACACATAATTGCGTCCACAGTGGCCTGTTCTTTGATGTACGTCCCTCAAGATCAAAGTGGCAACTTTGCTATGTTTAGAAAGAATCACTGGGTGTTTGGCACTTTCTGGCATAGCAGACTTGTTAAGTCTTCCACCTACTCTTAAGGTGTCATCTTGAAGAATCGGGTCAAGTTTATACAGCACACTGTTGCGACTGAGCTGACTTCCATTTCTCAGGACCTTGATTTCTTCCTCAAAGTGTTGTCTTTGACTGAACTGTATTATTTCTGCTTCAGCAGCGTCCAGATCATCCAAGGTGAGTATTTGTCTTTTCAGTTTGAAATTTCTTCATATGTTGTTCTAACTTTTTTCTTTGTTTTTCAGGGTCAAGTTCGGTCTGACTGATTGTTCTTAATACCTCTTTGTGTTCTTCTTTATGCTCCCTCAGAGCATCCTTTACCTTTACAATCCAAGCCACTGATCGTTTCAGTTTGTTCCAATCAGAGTGATAGGTAAGTAGCTGGTTCATTGGTGCCATACCTTCTTCAACTTTGACCGTGTAAACAGCGACTGTATTCTTGACCTCTTCTAACCCTCTTCTAGGCTTTCCTGCTTTCGCACAGGCTGTTCTGGCCAATCCTTTTCATTCAGCAGAAAGTCTGGTCCACTTATCCACATTCCTCCTTCGACCAAGCTCTTTGCCTTCAGGCCTCTGCTGGCTTGATCTGCAGGATTCTCATTTTTTCTGACATACATCCATTGTGAGGGCTTGGTTGCTTCTCAGATCATTGAAACTCTGTTAGCAACAAACGTTTTGAAACGTGCCGTGTCACTGTCGATGTATCTAAGCACCGTAGTGCTGTCTGTCCAGAAGACAGATTGTTGCAATAGTATTTGCAATTCTTCGTGCAACATCTTGTCGACCTTTACTGCAACAACCGCCGCGGTCAACTCAAGTCTAGGGATTGTGACTTTCTTCAGTGGGGACACTCTTGCTCTTCCCATAAGGAAAGCACAGTGTTTCTCGCCATGTTCATTCTCCAGCAGTAGATAAGACACAGTGCCGTAGGCGTATTCTGAGGCATCCGAAAAATTATGCAACTGTGCTGAGATAGTGCATCCAAAGTTGATGGGTTTCAAACATCTACTCACATGGAAGTTGGCTCTCCAAGATGTCTAGGTGACATCTTCAAGCCATCTGCTCCACCCTTCAGCATGCTTTCCATCAAGGTTTTTATCCCAGTCAAGATGTTCCTTACAGAGATCTTTCAACAAAAGTTTAGCAGGCAAAATAACCGGTGCCAGAAAGCCAAGAGGATCGTAGATGGAGTTGACGATTGACAAGATACCTCTTCTGGTCACTGGCTTGTCTTGCAGCTCTATTTTGTACAGGAAAGTATCCGATTCTGTGTCCCACTGCACACCAAGTGTTCTTTCCACTGGTAGAGTGTCGTGTCGTAAATCCAGGTCTCTGACTTCAGCGGCTCTGTGCTCTGCAGGTATTGATGTTAGCACTTTTCTGCTGTTGCTCATCCACTTTGTTAAGGTGAACCCTCCATTGCTACACAAAGCTTGAAGTTCCTTGACCAGTCTCACTGCATCGTTTTCTGTGGCTACACTTTTCAGGCAGTCGTCTACGTAGATATGGCGCAGGACTGTTTGAACTGTGTCTGGAGATACAGTGTCCCTGTCATCCTCCGCAGTTCTTCTCAGTGCATATGAGGCCACACTTGGAGAAGAAGTGGCTCCAAAAAGATGCACTGCCATTCGGAATTCCTCCATGGGCTCGTCTAATCTGCCGTTGGGCCACCAAAGAAAGCGGAGTAAGTCTGCATCATGTTCTGGCACATTAACTTGATAGAACATTGACTCAATGTCTGCCATTACTGCTACAGGCTCCTCCCGGAATCTGAGGAGGACACCAACCAATGTATTGGTCAGATCGGGCCCCTGGAGCAACTCACTATTCAGATACCGATCCTGGTAGGAGGATGTGCAGTCAAATACCACCCGAAGCTTCTTCTTTTTTGGGTGATAGACTCCATGGTGCGGTATATAGACCGCAACATGGTGTTGTCCTCTCGGGTCAGTTGGTTTGTTGGAACCCGGACTGCGTAGCCCTTGGTAATGATTGCTTTCATGAAGTTCTTATAATCTTCAAAGAACTCAGGACTCTTCCTGAACTTCCTTTCCAAAGACGCAATGCGTTGCTCTGCCACACTACGATTGTTAGGCATCTGGAGCTTCTCATTACGGAGTGGCAATCCGACACAGTAATGCCCATTCTTAAAAACTGTTGTCTTTTCCACAGACCGCAAAAAAACTTTGTCTTCATGAGACAGCTCTTCATTGTCCTCATAATTGCGTTCCGGGAAGTCAGTGTTGTACTGTTGGATTAACAGGTTATCTATCTCCACCAATGAGATTCTGTTCACGAATGAGTGAGGTGTTTCATTCTCCGCTTCATTTCTCCTTACAGGTCCACTCACAACCCAGCCTATGGTCGTCTTGATGGCGTAAGGACCTCCATCCTGGCCGTTAATGATGCGCCAGGGCTTCATCGCTTTTGAACAGTTTGCTCCAATAAGTAGGCCTACATCAGCTTTTAACTCTGGCAAGTTCACTTCACTTAGGTAAGGCCACTGTTGGATATCAGACTGCTTGGGTATGTTTCCGGCATAAACAGGTATGCTGCTGTGAGTAAACACCTTGGGCAACTCGATGTACATACTGTCCTCCAGCCCACACACTTTGAGCTCTGATAGAACCAGACTGTCCATGAGCTTCTGGTTTTCTGGTGCATCTTGACCCATGGTGCTGAGACGTATTTTGGTTGGTTTCCCTTTCACATTCAATTTCTTTTGCAGGTCTTCCGTGCAGAATGTTGCCGTGCTTCCCGGGTCTAGAAAGGCGTACGTTTCCACATACTGTTCACTATTTTTCGACTTGACTTTCACCGGTACTATCCACAGCACACAATCAGCTTCTCCGGCCCCTGTGAGGGCGCAAGACTCCTGTGTGATGGGAACCTCAGCAGCTAGCAACTCTTCACCAGTAGAACCATCATTCTTTCTTGGTGAGGCGGAACTGCCATCTTTTTCTTTGTGCAGAATATCAGGGTGCTTAAATCCACATTCTTTGCACTCTATTTTTCGTTTACAGGATTTACTGAGATGGCCAGGGATCAAGCAACTAAAACATAGACCCTTTGATTTCAGGAATTCCACTCTTTCTTGATGAGACTGGCCTTTGATCTTACTGCATGAAGCAAGAGTGTGTGACTGCTGACAGTACAGACAGGGTTTATCAAAGGTGTTCACCGCTTTTCCATTACTAGCAGGCTTGACCTTGGCAGTTCTTTCTTGAGGCTCTTTGGATTCAGGAACAACATTGGTTGCAAAACTGCTTCCACGAAACTCCTTTTTCACGGCCTGCTTTCCTTTTTGGTTCATCTTAGCAGCTATGGGTGAGCGACTATCAGATATGTCACCAAAGAGAGGATCGATTGCTATTTTAGCTTGGCGGTCTATGAAGTTCACCAAATCAGTAAATCTGGCCCTGTGACCACGTTGTTCTTTGAGGTTGAAAGCTTCTGTTCGCCAACGTTCTTTCATTTTGTAGGGCAGTTTGGATATCAACGCGCACAGATTGGTAGGATTATCCATCTCTTCCAAGAACTCAATATCAATAGAGTTACGACATCCTATCAGGAACATTGCGTAAGCATTTAACGCTTTCCCATCATCTGCTTTCACTTGTGGCCATTTGAGAGCTTTCTCCACGTACGCACTGGCGATCCGAAGCTCATCTCCATAATGCTTATGCAGAAGTCGCTTGGCTTCTTTGTAGCCCTTGCATGGTGTCATGTGAGCGCAACTACGAACGAGCTCTTGGGGCTCACCATCTGTGAACTGTTCCAAGAACTATAGTTTATCTTGGTCATTGTCTGTTTTCTGCTCTATGGCATGTTCAAA
The DNA here is from genome assembly GCF_002775205.1 of Xiphophorus maculatus. Classification (NCBI taxonomy): domain Eukaryota; kingdom Metazoa; phylum Chordata; class Actinopteri; order Cyprinodontiformes; family Poeciliidae; genus Xiphophorus; species Xiphophorus maculatus. The sequence goes on from NC_036450.1 coordinate 514,481, forward strand.
TGCTCTCATGAAGGACTTGAACTGCAGCGCATCACCTTTGAACACAGAAATGTCCTTTGTAGGTAGCTGCGAAAGCTGTTGTTGCTTTACTAGCAATTCAGTTATTGCATTCTGCTTCTGCATGACTGACACAATGTCATTCCCTGTTTGTGTTCTAGAAGTTTGGTTTGAAACTGGCGGTGGTAGTTGTGGTATTTGTATGCACTGCACTTGTCTTGGTGCTTGAACATTCATTGTAGCATGTTGCGGTAGCGACATGCTAACTCTTTCCTTCTTTATGTTTCCACTTATTGATTTTTGTGCTGACACGTGAGGTGTTGGAAATGTTACCTACATGAGAGTGTGCTTTAGCAACATTACTGGCCCCTATCTGTGAAACACTGTCACTAGGCAAAAGAGTATCTTCTTCTTCTGTCACTTGTTCAGTAAGATCATCTAAGAGCAAGTTTTCCCCCTCTGTGGAATCATGCACTCCTGTCAGCCATCTTTTAGTTTCTTTCATGAAGCCTGTTATCTGATCCATTTTAGGTTTGTACCAATTGTTTTGGTTGTGAAATTTTTCATCTTCAGACAACAGACTGCAAACTTCAAAATTGAACCTATTAAACTCGTTTAGAGACTGTGCAAAATCACTCTCCATCGTAAGCTGAACACTTTCCATATTTTGAGCATCACACTTCAATGTCTCTATCTCTTTAATTTGACTGGTTAGAGTGGCTAACATTCGTCTTCTTAATCCTATGAACCATTGTAATCTCTCCTCAGCGCCCTTCTCAGTTAGCTTGCGCTCTCTCCCCTGTTCCAATTTATCCTCGCCACGCGTCTCAGCATCTCCGTCAGCCATCTTATAATTGCGGAGTTAATGTGCAGTAAGCAGGCACAAAGTTTAAAGCACTTACTTCAAAGTTGCCTTTCTTCTCTAACTGAATGCAAACAAACTGTTCATATTTCACAAAAGGTCCACATTGACCGAATCCGTTACCTACATGCACACGTGTCTCGGACAATTAACTGCATCCAGTGGAATTTTACTGACAGGCTTTAACTTCAATTTTCCTCAGAGCTCCTTGATTCATCCGTATGACGTCTTTTCTTTACAATATTCAAAGATAAAGAAGCCTTTTCGTTACCTTTTCTAGGAGAATCATTCAAAGGGTTACCCGTTTCAGTCCTTTTTTTTTCTCAGCGAGGCGCGAGCTTCTTTTCTCTTCAGCCGTGTTGTCCAGGCAAGAAGAAATGAGGCTCCATTAGCAATTTTTTGACTTTTTGTAGTGGCACTCTGCGTCCCAAAAGTTCGTTGTACCACCTTGGCAGTTCGTCTAGCAACCAATATTTGAATCACTTGACTGAAACCAAGTCTTCTTTAATTATGTTTACTTAAAGAACTCCAAAAGTACACTTACAGAAGAAAGTCGGTCAAAAAATTGTGTTGCTTCCACCGCATCCAACTGCAATCTGACTTCAAACGTGCATACGGGCAATATTAATGTTATGCATTACGTAGTGGAAGCCAAAATTGCTTTTCACAATAAAAGTATCCCTTTATATTAACTAAGTTATACATTCTAGAAAATATACTCATCATGAATTTCTTAAAATTAAATTAAGCATATTTATACATTTTTAATCTAAATTATTATTCTATATGAATTCCCCATTAACTGGCTCTTGCAGGTACAAGCCTCCTATTGGATAAGTACTGCATAGGCGATTATCTTTCAGCTGGCAACAAGTTATTTAACCCCAGCTGATGCAATGAGTAACTCCTCATTTCTTAAACAACCATGGCAAAAGACACATCCGGTGGTCGTGGAAAAGACGTTAATCTGTTTAAGAAGGGTCAAATCATTGGCATGCATCAAGCAGAGAAAATATCTAAGGAGATTGCAGAAACTACTAGAATTGGGTTAAGAACTGTCCAACGCATCATTAAAAACTGGAAGGACGGTGGGGAACCATCGTCTTCCAGGAAGAAATGTGGTCGGAAAAAAATCCTGAATGATCGTGATCGGCGATTACTTAAACGTTTAGTCAAATCAAATCGAAGAAAAACAACAGCAGAACTCAGGAGTATGTTTAATTGTGAACGCAAAAGCATTTCCACACGCACAATGCGAAGGGAACTCAAGGGGTTGGGATTGAACAGCTGTGTAGCCGTAAGAAAACCTCTAATCAGTAAGGCTAACCAGAAAAAAAGGCTTCAGTTTGCTAGGGAGCATAAAGATTGGACTCTGGAGGAAAGAAAGAGGGTCATGTGGTCTGATGAGTCCAATTTACCCTGTTCCAGAGTGATGGGCGCATCAGGGTAAGAAGAGAGGCAGGTGAAGTGATACACCCATCATGCCTAGTGCCTACTGTACAAGCCTGTGGGGGCAGTGCTATGATCTGGGGTTGCTGCAGTTGGTCAGGTCTAGGTTCAGCAACATTGTGTGCCCAAAGAATGAGGTCAGCTGACTACCTGAATATACTGAATGACCAGGTTATTCCATCAATGGATTTTGTCTTCCCAAATGGAATGGGCATATTCCAAGATGACAATGCCAGGATTCATCTGGCTCACATTGTGAAAGAGTGGTTCAGGTAGCATGAGACATCTTTTTCACACATGGATTGGCCACCACAGAGTCCAAACCTTAACCCCATTGAGAATCTTTGGGATGTGCTGGAGAAGGCTTTGCGCAGTGGTCAGACTCTCCCATCGTCAATACAAGATCTTGGTGAAAGATTAATGCAATACTGGATGGAAATAAATCTTGTGACACTGCAGAAGCTTATTGAAACAATGCCATAGCGAATGTGGGCTGTAATCAAAGCTAAAGGCGGTCCAACAAAATATTAGAGTGCGACCATTTTTTGGTGGTGACATTTTTTTGGCCAGGCAGTGTATATTCTTATATACATATATGTATGGCAAAATAATGTTTCATTAAGCATTACTTTTACCTTGTCTCCAAACATTCACTGAACGTAAACAAAGGGTTTCCCCAGTATATTATAAGCCTGGTAGCCTTATAATACACTGCCCCTCTCCCAGTAAATTCTGGGAGAGGGGCTCTAGTTTAATTGGCCAACCTTAAAAGCAATTGGTCATAATTGTCATTTACTGAGATGTATTTGTGAACAAACAGAGCTCAAACAGATTGAACTCACAGCATCAGATTGTAAAAGTGCAAAAAAACACTCTTCATAGTTAGATTATTCCTTCCATCCTTGACAAGCTCATAGTCGCCGCTTGTCCAGAGCTCGGTCGATTATAAAGGACTCCTTCCACCCTCAGCATGGTTTGTTCTCCCTGCTGCCCTCTGGGAAAAGGTTCAGCAGCTTCAAATGAAGAACAACCAACAACACAATCTGGAGTACACACCGAATGACTCTTCTCCAGATTGCGGGTTTCCGTGACTGGAAACATGCAACAGAACACTTGAAAGAGCAAGAAAACAGCAACAGTCACAGAAAAGTAATGCCACTGCTCTGCTCTGCTCAAGGTAATTTAAAAAAAACAAAAACGCAACTAGCCTCCAGATCGCTATTTTAAAAAGAACGCAACGGTGCAATTTTCTGGCTGATCACTGATCTTAAAAAAACCTGAAGTGCTGATTTTTGTGTGTGTGGGAAAAATATAGCGAAGTGGTTGGCAAGTCACTAAGTTGGCAACCATGGGGTAACTGTCCTAAACCGTGCAAATGGAGAGTTCATCTGGTGGGCGGGACAGTGATTTGTATTATTGTTGACTATACCTCCTTGGAAATGAGATAGTACATCTCATTTTTCTTTATTTATTCTTTAAATAAATAAAGTTCTGATTTTAAAATGTCAAAATTACAGCTGATAAACACATTGGATTAGAGCAGTTCCCTCTCCATTTTTCCTTATGAAAAATACCTCATCGTTTACCAAATGAAACTTTACAGCAAATCTGGACAAATCAAGTCTTACCACTGGTGAGTGGTGGATTGCTGGCTGAGGCAGTGAGTGATGAAGGTGTTGGGCTCACAGGAGGCGTTGTCTCAATCCCACTCTCTTCCATCATCTTCTTTGCTACAAAGCTAAACTTTAGTCCAGATTCTGCAGCAAACAAACAAAAAAAGTTAAATCTCTTCTTTGTTAACATATTTCTACAGGACTCTAAGGTGTGAACAATTTAGTTGAAATGTTACCCAATTTCTCAGTAGTGCACCTCCCCAAAAATTCTGAGGTTGCAGTAGCACAACTTGATGCTTTTGTAAAAAAAAAAAAAAACTCTCTGTGACATGGTAAGTCTTCCTGAAGTTCAACAAGAGAAACAGATTAGGCTCATATCTTGGGTGAAAGAGCATCCAAGAGCATCTCTATTCACCAATCAGAGATGGTGAATAGCGAAAACTAACACCCCCCCCTCGTGTGCTGCAGCTACTCATGTCTATGTTTGTGTCCCGCAGTCAGAGATGAGTAGGATAGGTTAGTCAGATAGATCTTAACTTTGCTGTATTTTCTCTACTTATCTGTGCTACATGCACTGTTTGAGTCATCTGAAAATTATTACCAAATTCCCACGTTATGTCAAGCTCTGATTCAGACACTGCATCAGAAAATGTGCCACAACGACTAGAAGTCAGAGTCCAAAGAAATTAAAAGTCTGTACATTTTAAAGACATTGATTAGGCCAGTTTTCCTGTAAGAGGCAGTAAAGGCAAAAATGCAATGCACTGCATTAGTGTTGTGCCATGACAGGTTATCCCTGACAGAATTTGTTTCCCCTATGCCAGGAGCGTACATTGGGCAGGTAGTATGGGTCTTGTTAACTGCACCTAAATCCAACCAACATAGTGTTTTATCTCTGTGAAATAGTGAAAGAGGGCGATGACATCTGTGTAAACTTGATGTATATAAACATTAAGGCTCAATATACTTAATATAATATATGTAAATGGCTCTGTTTGTTTTCAGTTGTCCAACAAAAATCCTATTTATTTGAATTGTTGCATGTCCCCAAAAGTTCTGTCTACTGGAAATAAAAATCCACCTTTCTGAGTAGGTCACTGAAAACAGCTGACGACTTTATGCCTGTAAAGCCGGCAGCTTTACGAGAATAAACTGGACAGACCACATTAACAAATCATATTACAGACAAAACTAATTAAGGCCCCTTAAATCACAAACATGGTTCGAAATATTCTGCTATTAGTTGAGAATAATCTAGTTCCGGTTTGAAGAGGTCTTGTAATCTGAAATTAAAGCAGTTCTAGTGTGATCCAGAGCCAAAAGTGGTGAAATCAACCTTTATTGAAGTTTCACAAATCAGAAAAAGGTTTCAAATTCTAAAATTAGAGCAAAAATAATCTAGTCCAGGTTTGAAGAGTCTAGGTACTGTAGTTTTTTAACTAGATTAGATTAAAAATGCGAAAGATAGTGAAAAATTGGGTGGAATCGCCCTTTAGCCATTACCCGACTCGGAAGCTGGAATCGGAAACCAACTTCAGCTTGGTCTTATACAGGATGAAAACCAAGCTTTCTTTATGTAGGGTCCTCTTAAGATCAAATGACAGCAGTGAGACAAACGGTCTCAAACTTTCAGTCAGAAACTTCCTTCTACAACCGGGTCACAAACGATAACTGCTGTCCTCCAGGCATGTCTCTCCTAAAAGTTGGGAACACGCCAGCCGACATAAACATGAGGCTGTAATTTTAACTCAGCTGCTGCCAGTGTAACATGCTAACCTGCCAGTGCCTATGAATGACAATAACGAGAATGCAGAAATACATTAGCTCATATTTAACCTTTCGGATAGTGAATTTGAGTAAATCATATACAGCGGTCCTTTGATAGTTTCTCTACTTACCAGTGTGCTGTTTCGGAAGTGCTCAACAAATATGTGATCGGCCAGTTGAAAGACGTCGATCGTTTGCCACGTCTGCCATAAACTATAGTATGAATACGTCGACTGGGATCTTCTTCTGGGGAGTTTAATCGCAGATTACATCCATAAAGGTGTATTACTGCCATCTAAAGGTAGCCCTGGTCCGAATACTCGCACTTCCACCCTTGTTCCGCCCTTGTGCCCATCACATACGCGTTCGTGTTGAAAGGTTTCATAGACATGAATACGGTTTGAAGGGTGTCCCAAATTCTCCATATCCTTCCTTCGCCCGCCCATTTTGGGTCCTATTTCAGTCCTTACGTTAAACCCGCATACATGCGGACTTCAGCAAACTGTATTACCCATAATTCCTTGCTGCAAGATTTTTTTTGTCTTCATAGAAAAAAAGTATGACAATGCATTGGTAACAAAAAAGTTTGATATGATAAACTGAGCAGGAAAAAGAAGAAATAAAAAAGAATAGTCACAAATTATTCTTGTTTTACTTTCCCTGTAAAACAAGAAAAGTTTAGAATAATGTAGTCCAGGTTTGAAGAGTCTAGGTTTTGTAGTTTGAAATTAGAGCAAATCTAATTTAGTTTGTAACAAAATATTACAAATGCAAGAGTAATTTCAAATCTTAAATTAAGATATTAACATATTGATATAAAGATTGGGCTTTTGTGATGTTGCAATGTTTAAGCACTCTCTTAAATAAAATTATTTCACTTTAGAAACTGAGCTAATTTTCAGAAAGCAGTATTCGTGAATAGAAACTTAAATGATTAAATTGCTAACAATTTAACTCTTCAGCCTGTGTTAGATGATAAAATGTTATTATATTAAAACTTAAAAATGATTCAATTTTTAAGATTTCTTGTACAATATTCACATTTGAAAATCTTTCAAAAACATTAATGAAGTTGCAATTGAAAAAAGGTGCCCTTCCTGCCAGCACCCAAGTCCTGTGTGACCTCACCATCCATGCAGAGACGAAAGCTCATCAGACCTACAGAGATCCCTGCCTTCGTCAATCAACCTCGTCCTCCTGCTGCAACACCTTCTTCATCATCAGGCCAGTTCTGGGGTTCAAAATGCCATACTCTGTCCGTCTCTCTCAAAGGTTCCCTTTTTAGTTCTCAGTCTCAGCATTAGGGAAAGATAGACTAGATGATTGATTTTACTTATTTGATTATATCTGCTACTGAATTAAGCTGTACTGTACTGACACTTGCAAAATTGCCTTACTAATAAAATATTTATCAAAAAGAAAATCTAAAAGATGTTATGGACATTCAATTAATGAGTCACCTCAAAGTTCTTTGATGGTCATAAAATAGCTATGATGTTTGATTTTGGAGAGGGAAAGGTGGGAAATGTTTTATAGGTTGCTGATAGCCCCAAACTATATGTAAAACAACATCCTTGGGACTCGCCCGAGTCACTAAAACCAACCTGGTTCAGTAACAAGTGCAAGTCGTAATAAAGAGAAAGAGTGAGCGTTAACATGTGTGCTCTGTGAAACTAGTTGACTGCAGGCTGCTCAGTCTGGCTAATTCACAGGGGGAAGAAGGGTGGGACATCTGAATGAAGGCAGTCAGGAACCAGGCGAGTCTTTCTCGACACCAGCTTTAAACAGAGGTTACTTCAGTTCTGGACAAGGTAAATCCCAGCAGATTTAGGAAACTCAATTCACCCGTTAGAGCTGGTAGCACATCTCCCCTCTCAGAAGAGGAAGTAGAGTGAGAAGTAGAGAGAGAAGGGAGAAGGCAGAAGGCAGTTTCGCAACAACAATTGTCTCACAAACTCAAATTGTATATTAGTACATTTAATGTGTATTTTTGCCATCTTGAAAATATGGCAATGTTTTAAGAAGAACATTTTAATTGCACACTGAAAAAAATGAACTTAGGTGGTTATTACATTAACAAAAGAATATCATGTACTTTTAACTAAATGATTTAATGTTTCAAACAAAAACATGATAAAATCATGTTGGATAAACAAGAAATTGTTTATCCAACATGATTGGATAAACAATTTCCCCTTTCCTCCGGACCAAGGGGATAGAGGTGGACTGTGACACTGTGGAAGCATGCCACCCGCTTCCGAGAAGAGGAAAAGATGATAAACCTGCCATTATCATGAGATTCACAAAGAGGAAATACAAGTTTGCCCTGTTAAAACAAGGCAGATTGCTGAAAGGATCTGACGTATTTATTAATGAGCACCTGACCAAGAAGAATGCTGATATCGCCAGAAAGGCTCGGTTTCTGAGAAAACAAGGAAAGATTCAAGCAACATGGACAACAAATTGTAAGTTTTTCGTTAAACTTAATGGAACTCCAGAGGAGGCAAAGGTTCTGGTTGTTCGAGACATCGCTGACCTGGATAAGTACAATTGAATGTTTTATGTTATATCAGGGATCTTAGATGATTGCATATGACACTCAATCACCATGTCTCAGTTAAACAACATGATGTCCTCATCGGCTATGGATACAACATTAACACCTCGAACTAAAGCAGACTACCCTGAACTGAAAACTTTTGACTATACTGAATATAAAAGCCAGGATAAGGAAAAGGACTTGGACCCAGAAAACAACTTTTTCTATAATAATGGGAATAACTGCTGCTACTACTCGACTCAACAATATAATATTACAGTTAAAACAGACAATAAATTCTCCATAATACATTTCAACAGTAGAAGTTTATATGCGAACTTTAACCACATCAAGGATTGTTTAAATCAATTTAAACAGCCTTTTAGTGTCATTACTATCTCAGAAACCTGGCTTACTTCGAATAAGGGAGCCGATTTTGAATTAGAGGGTTATGAATTTAATTATATTAATAGAGAAGGAAAGATTGGTGGAGGAGTAGCTGTATATGTGGACAACAATTTCAGATATAAGTTAATTGAAAACATGACTAATGTGGTTAAAGATCATTTTAACAGTTGAAATATATATGGAAAAAAATAAAAATATAATTGTTAGCTGTATATATAGGGCTCCTGGTTCTAACATGAACCTCTTCATAGAATGGTTTGAGAAAACATATACAGCTATAAATTCAAAGAACTACTTTATTTGTGGGGACTTTAATATTGATCTGCTAAATGTCAACAATCACAAATTGACTGAAGAGTTTATTAATACCACATGTAGTCTGAGTCTTTTCCCTCAAATTACGAGACCTAGTAGAATCACAGCTAATAGAGCTACATTAATAGATAACATATTTACAAATTCAATAGACAACACCATAAGTGGATTGTTAGTTCATGACATCAGTGATCATTTACCTGTTTTTGTTGTTTGTGATATCTGCCACAAGAAAGTAATGACTAAAAATAATCCAATCAATAAAAGATTAAGGACGGAAAAAACTATAAATGCATTTAAAGAAGATTTATCTAAACAAACTTGGGAGTCAGTACTAAAAGAAAATGACGTGGATGAAGCATATGATAATTTTCTGAATATTTTCAAATTATTATATGACAAAAATTGTCCGATTGTAGAGTTTCCTTCTGAAAATAAATATTTTGATCATCCATGGATCACAAAGGGATTGCAAAATGCCTGTAAAAAAAAGAATAAGCTATACAGAGATTTTATAAGGCATAGATCAACTGTGGCAGAAAATAAATATAAGAAATACAAGAATAAACTGACTGTTGTTTTAAGAAAAGCAAAACAAGATTACTATAGTAAACAGTTGGACAGAAATAAAAATAATATTAAAGGTATTTGGAATATTTTAAACAAGGTTATTAGAAAAAATATTAAACATGTCAGTTATCCACAAAACTCCACAAACAATGAAGATAAACATTTAAATAATATCGAAGAGATAGTTCACAATTTTAACAAATACTTTGTGAGTGTGGGCCCAAAGTTGGCTGAGGAAATACCGCAGCCCACAGGACATGAAATATCAAATGATGCATTAGTGAGAAATCCAGATTCCATGTTTATTACAGCAGTGGAGGAAAACGAAATTATAGATATAGTAAATAAATGTGAAAATAAAAGGTCAACTGATTATGATGGCATCGACATGATAATAATTAAGAAGGTGATTGTGGAAATTATTAAACCGCTAACATATATCTGTAATCTGTCATTTCAAACAGGAATATTTCCAAAAAAAATGAAAATTGCAAAAGTAATCCCACTATATAAATCGGGAAATAGACATGATTTTACAAATTATAGACCTGTTTCATTACTTCCACAATTTTCTAAAATTGTGGAAAAAATATTTGTTGTCAGACTAGAAAGTTTTCTTAGTAAACATCATCTACTGACTGAAAGTCAGTATGGATTTAGGTCACAAAGATCCACAGCAATGGCAGTTATGCATTTAATGGAAGAGGTGACCAGTGCTTTAGATAAAAAGAAACATGCTGTTGGGGTATTTATTGATTTGAAAAAAGCATTTGACACAATTGATCATGATATACTACTCAGAAAACTTGAGTGTTATGGTCTAAGAGGAGTAGTGTTGCACTGGATGAAAAATTATCTCAGCAATAGGCAACAATTTGTGCAGTTGGGTAATTTCCAATCCTCATGCTTGGATATTGTTTGCGGTGTCCCTCAGGGCTCGGTATTGGGGCCAAAATTGTTTATTTTGTATATAAATGACATATGTAAGGTATCTAAGAGATTTAACTTTATATTATTTGCTGATGACTCAACCATCTTTGGCACGGGTGAAGATTTAAGAAAGATGTTGTTTGAAATGAATCAAGACTTATGTAAACTGAAGGAGTGGTTTAATATTAACAAATTGTCACTAAATTTAGATAAAACAAAGTTTATGCTGTTCGGTAAGTGTAAAGAGAAGAGTGATTTAATAATACAAATTGATAATATGATTGTGGAGAGAGTGACTGAAATTAGGTTTTTGGGAGTATTGATTCAAAACAAGATCTGTTGGAAACCTCATATAAGATATGTCCAATCTAAATTGGTAAGAAGTATTGCAGTCTTTGCTAATGCTAGAAAATATTTAAACTCCTCTGCCCTATACATTCTGTACTGCTCACTTATTTTACCTTACCTAAGTTACTGTGTGGAAATTTGGGGCAACACTTACAGAACGTTACTACAACCATTATGTACATTACAAAAAAGAGCCATTCGCTTAGTTCATAAGGTTGATTTTTACTGTCATACCCACAATCTATTTATAGATTCTTATTTATTGAAATTCACTGATTTAGTAGAGTTTCAAACTGCACAGATTATGTTTAAAGTCAGAAATAAAATATTGCCAGAAAAGATTCAACAATTATTTTCCGATAGAGTGGGGGGATATGACTATAGAGAAAACCTTAACTTCAGAACCTTGAAGGCTCGTACAACAATGAAAACATTGTGCATTTCGGGGGTTGGTGTGAGGATCTGGAACAAACTCTCTAAAGAGCTGAAGCAAAGTCCAAGTATGAAACATTTTAAGAAAGGTCTCAAGGCAGCTATTATTCAAAGTTATAAGGAAGAACAAGGGGGATAATTCTGGTTGGGAACCAAAACTTTAGGTAGGATGTCATCAAGTAGGTGGCATGTCGGCGCAGGTGTGGGTAAATATATAAAGGTATGAAAATAACAGTGTATTTTGTCTATAAGCAGATGGGTGTGTATATGGGTGTATGTACGTATATATGTTTGTGTATGTAAATATATATATATGCATGTGTACAGATGTGCATGTGTGTGTATACACTATTTTCATCTAGCTGAGGAAATCTTATTATACTTATTATTTCCTTTGTCAGAAAGGATATCGGACATTGAAAATACTGTGATAAATTACAGCTGGAAAAGGGGTATGGCCACATAAGTTATACTTCAGCATACTCCTTTTCAGACTCATAATCACCGATGTGATGTGTTTTGTTTTTTTTTTAAAAGAAATATATTATGTACTTTGTGTCGTTTACACTGTCGGTGAAAGGTTTGTCTGAAATAAACTAAACTAAACTAAACTAAACTAAACTAAACTAAACTAAACTAAACTAAACTAAACTAAATTCAGCAACTTAACGTTTATGAAATTTAATCATGTTGAGATAACATGATTCATTATAGTCAGATTGATCTCCCTCCGAGGAGGGTCTAGCGAGATCAGGGGATCACGCGAGATTATGGAAGATCACGCAACATAAATATTTTGCGCCTGGGAAAACTTCAAAGTGGTTTTAGTTACACATTAAACTATAGATATTTGTTTTTCTCTGCAGGGCACTATTGGCATTTAAGAACTGCACTGTAACAAATGGCTGTAAAAACTACAGCATGAAAATGTCATGATGGCGTTAAAGCTTTTGCCCACATGCAGAACACCACAGGGAACAGAAATCAGTTAAGGATTTTTATTGAGGCAAAGTTATGTGATGTGGTGGGGATCCTGGGGTGGAGTCTGGAAGACAGCGGAAAACTGCGAACAGGAGGAGATGGTGAGTTCGGGTCAACTGGGAAACGGGAGTTATGATGGAAACAGATCGGTTCTTACGTGGGAAGGAATGATCACAATCAGGGAGATAGTCTGTGGGTTCCTAAGCAGGGAGGCTGCGGTGGAGGGCGGGCAGGTAAGTGATGTCTTGACGGAGGTGGAGGCGGGGTCCGACTGCCAGCCGATGACAACTGAGACTCTTGAGATCTGACAGGAGAGGTGAAGACGGAACTCGGGCAACCAGTGGGTAACGTCCACGGCGTCACGAGGAGGGCTTTAACCAAAAAGCCAGGATGAAAGTCACTCTGGGGAATCCAAATGGTCTCGAGGCGAAAACGATTCCTGAAGAGCACAGAGGACAACGAAGAGTTACTTAGAGGAAAAACAAACTCAGAGGACTAACCTCGAGGGGCTCAGTGTACCAAGTAGGTAAAACACTCCGGCGTCGAAGTGCTGGCAGTCAGCTTCTTTAACCTCCAGAGGATGATGAGATAACGACCGCCAGGTGCGTAAAACCCCTGGGCGCGCCTCCCAGGTAGACAGCCTCTGGCTCCATCTAGTGGGCCACAGTGATGCTACAGACTGACACCAGGAAGAGGGGAAAAGAAAAACAAAAGGAGAAAAAAAAAAGGACCAAGACCCCCAGAACCCGACAGTACCCCCCCCTCAACGGTCGCCACCCGGCGGCCGAGAAGAGCAGGAGGGAAGCGACGAAACATAATCAGTAATAAGAGAAGGATCAAGGATAAAAGATCGAGGGACCCAAGAACGATCCTCCGGACCGTAGCCCTCCCAGTCGACGAGGTACTGCCACCCACGACCTCGCCGACGGGAGTCCACGATCCGGCGGACAGAATAAGCCGGATGGCCATCAATGACACGGGCGGGAGGAGGGGGCTCTGGAGGAGGGCAAAGCGCACTGGTCTGGACAGGTTTAATCTGTGAGACATGGAACGTGGGATGAACTCGCAGGGAAGCCGGGAGACGCAGACGAACTGCTGACGGGCTGATGATGCGTTCAATGCAAAACGGACCAATGAACCTAGGAGAGAGCTTTCTAGACATGGATTTAAGGGGAATGTTCCGGGAAGATAACCAAACCTTTTGTCCAAGGGTGTAACAGGGAGCGGGAGTCCGTTTGCGGTCAGCGAGGCGTTTGTTTTGTTCGGCGGTGTTGTTAAGTGTGGTGACAGTGGTTCTCCAGATCTTCTGACAGCGGCGGATGTGGTGTTGCACTGAGGTAACGGCTAAGTCACGTTCTTCGGAGGAGAGCAACGGAGGCTGATAACCCAGGGAAGCTTCAAAAGGGGACAAACTGGTGGCAGCAGAAATATGTGAATTATGAGCATACTCCACCCAAGGAAGAAACTGATTCCAGTCTGAGGGGTTGGTGGATGTGAAGCAGCGGAGGGTTGACTCCAGTTCCTGGTTCAAACGTTCCGTCTGGCCGTTAGTCTGCGGATGAAAACCAGAGGTTAACAACACCTTTGCGCCAAGCGCTGAGCAGAAGTTCCTCCAGATCTGAGATATGAATTGTGGACCTCGATCAGATAATATTTCCTGTGGAATACCATGTAAACGGAAAACATGTTTGACCAGGAGTTGAGCTGTCTGAAATGCAGAAGGGAGCTTCCTAAGCGGAATTAGATGGCAAGCTTTGGAGAACCTGTCGATAACAGTAAAAATGGTGGTCATGCCTTTAGACGAAGGTAAGCCTGTTACAAAATCGATAGCGATATGGGACCAGGGTCGTTTCGGAATGTGTAAGGGTTGCAGGAGACCTGCAGGGGGCTGATGGGATGGTTTATTTCTGGAACAGACAGGACAAGCTAGCACAAATTCCTTAACATCTTTGTGAATGGATGACCACCAAAACTTGCGGTTTATTAGTGCAATAGTGCGACTGATGCCTGGGTGTCCGGAAAACCTGGATGAGTGGATCCAGTTAAGAAAACGGGCTCGGACAGAGGAGGGAACATAGATCTTATGTGAAGGACAGGAGTCAGGGGCTGGTTCAGATTGTTGTGCCTGTTTAATTAGGTCCTCTATCTCCCAAGTAACAACGGCTACGGTGCAACTGGGGGGCAGAATGGAGGCAGGACCTTTTTCCCAATCATCCGGAGAATGGAGGCGGGACAGGGCATCAGGTTTGATGTTACGTGAGCCGGGACGGTAGGAAATGGATAGATTAAACCTGGAAAAGAAAAGGGACCAACGGGACTGACGGGGATTTAGCCTTTTAGCGGCTTGTAGATAAGAGAGGTTCTTATGATCCGTCCAGACCAGCACGGGATGTTCAGCGCCCTCCAACCAGTGCCGCCACTCCTCCAGGGCTAGTTTAATAGCCAGAAGCTCCCGATCGCCCACATCATAGTTGCGTTCTGGGGGGGACAACCTACGGGAGAAGAATGCACAAGGATGAATTTTATTATCAGCCTCGGAGACTTGGGAAAGAACAGCTCCTACTCCAGTGTCAGATGCGTCCACTTCAACGACAAACTGTTTCTTAGGATCAGGTTGGATTAGCACGGGTGCGTTAGAAAACAGAGTCTTTAGCTTAATGAAAGCCGCATCCGCCTCGGGAGTCCAACTGAACGGAATCTTGGTCGAAGTGAGGGCAGTTAACGGTAAGGCTGTCTGACTATAGTTGCGGATAAAGCGGCGATAGAAATTGGCAAATCCGAGGAATCTTTGGAGTTGTTTGCGTGTTTCCGGGATTGGCCATTCCAGCACAGCCTTGATCTTTTCCTCCGTTGGCCTTACCTGCCCACCCTCAAGGATGAATCCCAGGAAAGAGACGGATGGCTTGTGGAACTCGCATTTCTCAGCTTTTACATAGAGCTTGTTTTCTAGGAGCCGTTGTAAAACTAGACGAACGTGATGCTTGTGGTCTTCGAGGGACTTGGAGTAGATTAAAATATCATCTAGGTAGACGAAAACGAAGATATTCAGAAAGTCTCTCAGAACATCGTTTACAAGAGCTTGAAAGAAAGCGGGAGCATTAGACAAGCCGAACGGCATGACCAAATATTCAAAGTGTCCGATAGGTGTTTTAAACGCGGTTTTCCATTCATCCCCGTGACGAATACGGAGTAAATGATAGGCGTTCCTTAGATCTAATTTGGTGAAAATAGTGGCGTCATGCACTGGCTCGAAAGCTGAAGATAACAGGGGCAGAGGATATTTATTTTTTACTGTAATTTGATTTAAGCCCCTGTAGTCTATGCATGGCCGCAGCGAACCGTCCTTCTTGCCTACAAAAAAAAAACCCCGCCCCTAAGGGAGAGGAGGATGGGCGGATGATCCCGGCCGCTAAAGAGTCTCTGATGTAACCCTCCATGGTTTCCCGTTCAGGTCGAGAAATGTTGTACAGCCGGCTAGAGGGAAGTGGCGCCCCGGGGAGAAGGTCGATCGCGCAGTCATACGGACGGTGTGGTGGTAGAGAGAGTGCTTTTGACTTACTAAAAACTGGGGTTAAATCATGGTACTCGGGTGGGATGGTGGAGAGATCAGGCATGTCTGCCTCCTTTGGTTTAGCCGTGGGAGGACCTGGTGGAACTGCTGAGCGGAGACAGGATTGATGACAAAAAGTGGACCAGGATTCAACATGTCTGTCTGTCCAGTTGATGTGGGGATTATGCTGTTGCAACCATTTAAACCCTAGGATTACGGAGGAGCTTACGGTGGGAAAAACAAAAAACGAAATGATCTCACTATGATTTCCAGAAATAACTAACTTCAACGGTTTGGTCTGATGGGTGATTTTAGGAAGGGGTTTTCCATCCAAAGCTGAGACACAAAGGGGAACGGTTAATGGGGTGGTTTCTATGGACAGCTGCTGAACTAGTGCTGAATCAATGAGATTCTGTTCGCAGCCCGAATCTATAAAGACAGACAACGGAAGTGACTGATCGCGGTCGATTAATGTTGCCGATAATAGCAAGCGAGGTGAATCCCCCTTTTCTAAACGGTCCACCAGTTTCCTCGCCTTTACTGGTGGACCCGGGGGTTTAACCGAGTTGGGCAATGAGCTATGAAGTGATCAGGTGAACCACAATATAAACACAGGCGGGAAGTCATTCTCCTATGACGCTCAGCTGGGGTGAGGCGAGTATGACCAATTTGCATCGGTTCCGGACCTGGGGGACTTGGCGGACATGGAAGACTGAGAGCGGAGGGAGAGGGAGTAGCAGATGTTAAAGTTCTAATAGGTGGTTCTCTCCGATTTCTCTCTTTCGCGCGGGACCGGATTCTGTTATCGAGACGAATGGTCAAACTTATG